>NC_056729.1:686184146-686211646 GCF_019279795.1 Protopterus annectens | reverse complement strand
ACACACACACACACACACACACACACACACACACACACACACACACACACACACACACACACACACACACATAACCTCTCTACTACATGAAAGCAGGGAGAGATATAGATCACTGTATAAAAACCCTGTCTCACTGTCTTGCAAGTTAGAAAGATGGTTATAAGGTATGTATTGTTATGTATCGGATATAATCAAAATTTTATTTTTTTTTAAATATGTAAAACAGTGCAGAAAACAGCTAAATAATAAAGTATAGATTAATGCTGAGGACAGTGTAGAAGACTTTCTTCTTAAACAGACAGGGGAAGACCAAGGACAATTAAGTAGCAATTATAACCCATTTTTTATTATTCTAAGTGTCCAATGATAATAAAGGAGATAGCAGCAGAAGCATTAAACAAGCTATGAATAGATAATACTCCTGGTATGGATGAAATAAAGGAATATTGCTAAATAAGACCAAATAGTATATGAAAATATCTATTACAAAATGTTTAGCATATAAGGCCATTCCACATGACTGGAAAGGAGCTAATGTAATATTAATTAACCAAGATGAGTTGTATCTCAAGACTTAACATTTTAGGATTATAAGTCTAGCTAGTATTATTGGGAAGTGGTTTGAGTGAATTATGGTCAAATTTATGAACAATGTAGCATGGGTTTACCCAAAGAAGATCTACCATTACACATTTAATAAACTTTTAGTCTAATGTGGTAATGGCATTTGACAGTAACATTACTGTGGATATGATATATCTGGATCTAGCAAATGTGATTGACTCCACACCATATCAAACAATTTTTAGAGGCCTTGGAAAATTGGAAATTCAATACCTATGTCATTAGGGGATAATAAATGAGTTAAGTATTCAAAAGGATATTGTGTGTATACAGGATATAAAATTAAGAGAATATGGGATAAAAAGTGATGTCCCATATGGATCAGTTTTTGGTGCCTTTTTGTTCCATACATTGATGTCTAGCTTTCCAGTGAATTGTTGGGTTAGAAAATTTACACATGATGCTAAAATTGCAGGAACTGTGACTTCAATAAGGGCTCAGTTTGGACTTAGAGATACGTAGATAAATTGTTTGTAAGGGCACATTCAAAGAGAGTTGATTTTAATAAAGCTATAGGCACAGTTCTGCACTTAGAGAAAGAAAGAATAACTGGAGAGTGTCAACAATTTCAGGATATGGATATCATAATATATAATAGGTAATAATTTTAGTTACATAGGAGATGTAAGAAAGATACTAAGAAATAATTATTCAGTAATTAAAATGTTATTTAGAATACTATATTCAAGGGATGCAATGGTTCTGATCCCAATCTATAAGTCCAGTTTTAGTCAATATTGGAATATGGTACAGGGTTCTTTATGCATCCCGATCTTGAAAATAGGAATCAGAAAAGGTGCACAATTTTCTTCTAAGACTATTAAGGGATTATAAAGTATGCATTATCAAGTAAGATTAAGAATATTACATTTGTTTTCAGTTTACTATAGGTAAATAAGACAAAATCTGATTTGGGTGTTGGGTATCACATTAAATAATGTGAGAAGTACTTGAAATAACCAGAATCTGGTTAAACTGGAATATATCAGAACTAGATTGGGTAGAATTGTTTTTCTTGCCAGAGCTGGGCAAAGATGTTGAAGTTAGATTAGGAAGTAATTTGAAATGCTTTAAAAAGAAATTAGATTTGTGGTTTGGAGTAAAAGTATGAAGAATGGACAATAATAATCTTGGTTGAGGTCTAATGCCTACCTCTAACATTGTAACATGGTAAGACTCAAAAGTTACTATACTTACTGCTTCTGGCCTGGATCATGGCTGAAAATAGTTCTTAGTTTGATTACCCAGTTAACAACAATAAAATAAACAGTTAGTAAGAGTGAAATGGACCCTTTTACATCATTGCACCATTCTTGCTTAATTTGCTTTTTAACTGGTCTACTGTTTCTACTTTTTTCAACTTTGCTAGTATATTGAATATTGTTCTTATTATTCTTTTGTGAAGTTCTTATATATTTCCTATACCCTAATAACAATTGTAGAATGTATTCTATATCCTTTCTTAAGTGCTTCCAAACACTTATGTCAAAATACACAAAGCTATAAAGCTGTTGCTTTTGATTTGTTAATATTTAGGTAAGTAAACTGCAGACATTACTTGCAGCAGGAGCTAAAACTAATATCATTTATGTGGCAAAAGAGCCTTGTTCAGAAATTTGGCCTGAAGGTTTCCAAGGCAAATTAGTTCACTTTGCATCTACATGTCAACAAAATTTCATTTTGCTGCATCTCCATATTTGTCACAATCACGGGCATGAGAGTATTTGAAGTCTCTAAATACTGAGGCTTCAAAACTGGACATATGTGCAACATTCAGATATTTAATATTATTTCTTCTGTGTATATTGCTTTTTCTGTACTTGGTTAAGTGTAAAATGCATGACTTTAAACTCATGTGTTTTCTTCCTTACTGTTAAACTTACTAGACAGGAAGCTGGTTCTTCATTTGCAAGGATCATCACAGGGTGGAGCAGAGGCTCTATGCAAATTGGATGACTCACTCAGAACCTCTTGTGGATACAGTATGAAAGAAGATCAGACAAAAAGTTTGTGTGTCACTGGAAGAAAGGCCTGGTCAAGAAAAGCAGCAATGATCTTGCATAGCCTGGTCATTGGAATTGCTGTCTGGAGCTGAGCCTGTGTCAGGTATCATTGGAGGAGTAACTTTTATGTACTGTGCCCCTTTAAGGTACATAAATAATGCATATTCCATTTGGGAATAACTGTGCAAAGTTTAGTGGGACGCTTCTTGTTTCACCTATTTAATAAACATGTTTTTACACAGTCCCTCCTCCAGTGGGTTTTAAGGCCTGACAGTGGGGCATGAATGGATATTTGGCTGGGGACTTGCCAACATCTCATTATTTATTGTTCTTCTAATACCAAGTGTTTGGACTTTGAGTTGACCTTCTGTTGTTTTTGTAACCAATGTCATTTTGTAGTTATTACATAGTGTATGTTCCTTGATCTGACAGGAGCTTGGCTTTCCTGTTGTGTTTTTTTTTCACTCACAGGCTGGATCATTGAAAGACTTATTAGCATCTAAAGTAGAGACTCATCAGAAGTATGAGTATCTGTAACAGCCATTAGAAGGACTGGGCAATGTAATGGTTACATCCAGAACAATAATCTAAAATCCTTTCTTCCCAATAATAGGGGAAGAGTTGAAAACTTATATTGATAGGTAGGGGACTGATTATACTAAATGAAAAACTTAAGAAAAGGAACTTTAGTTAAGGTTGGGATATCATCTAAGTACCAGCTGTAAAAATTGAGAAATGGACATTTAAGGTTGATAAATCAGTAATATCACAGATGCATGACACTGTGGTTAGATCCTGGTAATAACACTAAAATGGAAATGTTACAGATTTTGGTAATGGACAGATTTAAAGAGAATTACTTATTGATATGACAAAGTAGATGTTGCAAAGTGATCCCAAGTATTACCTAATGATACTTCACTTTTTATTGCCTGCCACCTACTTTTACACTGTACTTATTTACTGTGTACTAAACTACATTGTTATACTCCAATTGCCTGCTACACTGTGCCTGTAAAATCAAATTCTATTGCTGTTTACACTATTTAGCAAGATTTTTCTTGTTTCCACTGTCTGTTAAGTATTTAATGATATTTTTTTCACTGCTTTAAAGCTATCTGTTCTGCCTGCTCTGGTTTTACCAACTGAACTGTTAAGTGTTTAAATCATACTTTAGACCCTCCTGGCTGATTTTCTGATGTTTTAAATATTTTTTCAGTGTCTCGCTGTTATTCTTTTGCTTTGTTAAATATTATCTAGTGTGTTTCATTGAAACTAGGGTAGATAGTAGCTTTAGCATAGTCCAGAACCAGGCCTGCTGCTTCTTGAACTGTTTGTAGTGGTTTGTTTGTTCTGAACATGTTTTCCAGGCCATCTTGGATTGGATGCGGCCTATCTGCACTTTTGTGAGAGAATTGTGTTTGATTGGCGCTTGACTGGTAAATGGAGGCCAGTCTAGGGCTTGGAATAAGCATCCTCATTGGTCTTTCTGAAATTTGTTGCTCTTTTTCAAGTTTTAGCTTCTGGTATTTAAGCCCTGCATCTGTGCAGGTTTCTGCTTGTTTATGTATTTTGCAGCACCGCACACTGCTGCGCAATTGTGCGCCAAAGCCAGACAGTTAAATTCAACAGATTTTCCCTTAAAACTCAGTCAGAAATATCCATTTGCCGAGCTCCTCTGTGATCGTTTCTGAAAAGCCATCCCTAGTGACAACAGTCTTCAACCTAGCATTATGGACAGTTGGACTACCCTTGCTTCTCCTGCCAACCTTGTTGACTTGTGTCTCTTGAGGCAGTGTAGCAAATGTCTCATGTACACAGACAACCCTCTACTAATAACACAGTCTAGTACAAAGTGCGGGAGATGTATTTACGCAAAGAACCTAGAATCCATGCTCTCTCTCACTCAAAACAGCAACACGGAGAAAGTTGTCAACTCACCCACCACTACATATTCACATAGTATCACTAATCGTACACATACCACTACTCATGCACATAATACGCATCAAACACATAAATCCACATATGCAGAAGTTCTTTCAAAAAACTTACTGAAACATCAGAGACCTCCAAAACACAAGTCTGCTACAGCTTACACAGTCTCCACAGCACCCACTACACATAGCATCAACAGTGTCTCACCTACCAATCCCTTAAGGTGTAACACTCAAAAAACAAGTTTTCTTGTCATTGGAGACTCAATAGTGAGACACACGGATGTCCCACTCACCAGGTTGGACAAAGAGAAAGTCACGGTCAGCTGCCTGTCCGGTGCCAGGGTTCGCCAAATCACATACGCACTCAGGTCTCTCAGCAATAAGTACTATATGAAGAGAAACATGGTCAAGCACTCTGAGTATGTTTCCCAGACACGTCTGTCCCTAGCCTTGAGTAGCATACTACCCTCACTTAGAATGATACCACGGTATAAACAAAAATGATTGATTTCAATACTTGGCTTAGTTTTTGGTGTCATTCCAAAGGGATCCACTTCCTGTCTGCCTGAGAAGCCATGGTTGACAAACCTCGCTGCTTTGCCAGAGATGGTTTGCACCTGGCACCCCTAGCCTTTCAGCTGCTGGCAAAGCCTCTTTCCTCCCCCATAGTGCCTTTTTAAGCCAAGGTCTCAAAAATAACATTACCAACATAAAATTAACCAATCAGAACAGAGTAAGGGTCGTGCTGCTAAATGCTAGGAGCATAAACCAAAAACTGGACTCTGGAAACACTTCTATCACTAGAAGATTTAGATGTCTGTGCAGTCACAGAAACCTGGTCTAAGGCCTTAGAGAGCACCCTGTTCCTGCAAGGCTACAATGCCTTCCACACCTTTAGACTGCAAAGGGAACATGGGAAAACCAAAGGATGTGATGTTTCAATCTATATTAGAGATAAATTCACCTCACATCTAGTTAGACTGGACAACTCTATGGAGTTACTCCAGGTTCAGGTTACAGTGGGTAAGACCCCATTCAAGTCCTAGCCAGTTATAGATACCCTCCATGGGTCACAACATCCACAATGCCTACTTAATCAAACTGAAGACAATCCAAATTTTGCTGAAAACACTGGTTATGGGGGATTTCAGTTATCCCACCATCAGCTGGGAAACCTACTCTACCCCAAACTCGCTAGCACAAAAGTTCCTTGACTTTGTGAATTCAAACACCCTGTAGCAAATTGTCCATACTCCCAACAAGAGGAAGAAACATTCTAGATCTGGTCCTGACACACGTCAAGCAGGCACACTGCTGGAACTGTTGGACCCTCATTAGTTAAAATTGACCACAAATCAGTAACCTTCAAACTAACACTAACACCAGAATTCACAAAGGGTGAAATCAGACTAACAAACTTCACCAAGGCAAACTATACCCTCCTATGTGAAGGTATAAATGCATTCCAAGCCCCACTTCAAGCTGAAAGTGGTAACTACACCAAAGCTTACACTAAAACCCTGTACAATCACTTGCATAAGTGTATAAACTCGGCTGTACCAGATAGAATCGAAGCCAGAGCCCCAAGTAAAATCAAGCTGCCATGGTATACTTCCAGCATCAACAAACTCTACAACAAATGCAAAAGGTTGCTGTCCAAGAAAACAAAGACAAGTACCCAGCAATGGAAAAGCACCCTCATCAGCCTTAACAGGCAAATAAAATAACTTGTGAAATCATTCAAGAGCTCCTTTGAGAGAAACTTAGCAAGTATTGCCAAGGATAACCATAAGGCCTTTTACAGCTACATATGTAACCTAAAGGGTAGGGCCCAAGTATGTGCAGAACTGGTGGCCAACAGTATCACACACACTGACCCCATAGAGATAGAGAACCTGTTAGCGGATGGGTTTGCCAAAAATTTCACTCCCTTATCCCCTCCTAACTTACAACAAACCCTCCCCCAAATCCCCCCCACCTTACATATCTGAAGAGCAGGTCCTCAAAGCCCTGTCCAAGACAAAGAACATGACCTCTAAGGGAACAGATGATATCCCAGGCTGTCTTCTAAACAGGCTAAAACATGAATTGCATCACCACTAAGTACCCTTTTCAATCATAGCCTAACCACGGGCTTTATTCCTGTGGAATGGAGAACAGCTACAGTTATTCCCCTCCACAAAGGTGGCCTACCAACAGACCCTGGGAATTACAGACCCATAAGCCTGACTAGCCTCATCTGTAAGGCCATGGAACATATCATTATGGACCTCAAAAATAAAGACATAGGTGACCTCCATACCCTGGACCATACCCAATTTGGCTTCGTGAAGGGCAGATCCTGCCTGTTAAAGTTGGTGGATTTCTTTGAAAGTGTGACCAAGGCCATTGATGAGGGCAAATCTGTGCACACAGCATACCTTGAGTTGGCAAAGACTTTCAACACCATCCTACATTCAGGCACTACTGATAAATGTAGCAAACTGAATGTAAACCCTTTTGTTGTCAGATGGGTTGCCAACTGGCTCAAAAAACAGACACATACTATCAAAGTGGGTGACTCTACATCAACAAGTAGACCTGTTACCTGTGGGGTGCCACAATGGTCAGTGCTGGGCCCCCTACTTTTTAGTGCATACTTATCAGAAGTTTATTTCAAAAGTAAAGGGTTGTGGCTGACCAAGTTTTCAGACGACTGCTAGGTGCAATTATTGAATCCCCAAATGATGTCAGTATACTCCAGGATGGTCTCACACAGTCCAATGACTGGTTTATTAGTCACGGTCTCAAACTGAATGCAAAGAAATGCATCATCATTCCCTTTGGCACAAACAATGCCCCTCGCACTATCAAATCAATAACAATACCCTAAGTATGCATGAAGTGGTAAGGGACCTGGGATCACAGGCTGACCTCGACCTTAACTTCGAAAGCCATATGTCTACCATTCTAAGGAAAGCTTTCTACATAGCTCACTTGATTAGTAAGGCATCAGCTCGAAAGCAAAAGAAGTTATAACCCCTATACTCAGCACTTATCTAGTCGATAATTGAATAAAATGCCCCGTTTGGTATATACTGTACTAAACATCTACAGCAATTAGAGAGATCTCAGAGGTTTCTAACAAAGAAGATCAAGGGCCTCCAGCATGTGCCTTGCACACACTGACTAAAATCCCTGTCACTATACTCCATATCATATAGACTTCTTAAGGGAGACTGATGCCTGGCCTACCGAGCAACCCAAGACCCAAATGTAATGAACTTACTGCATATCCATAAATCAGATGGGTCTAGGGCTACCCATTCCAGGCACTTGAATATGACCTGTGACTTAAATATGACATGCTGGAGGGGCAGATTTATCTCCTAGCAACTGCCACATCTTTGGAACAGGCTACCAATTCATGTGAAACAGAGCACCTCTATGACACTGTTCAAGAGGAACCTGGATGAGTGGATGGGGCACTGTAACTTCTTACCAGGGATAGTGTCCACAACCTTCCTGCACATGGGCAGTCATCACTAAATGCAATCTTGGGTATTGACTAGTACCTCTACTGTATTACATTTGGTTGAAATGGCTAGGCTTAAAATAACCTCCGAGTCAATAGCCTAGTAATCTCCTATGATCCTATGATCCTATGATATGACAAAGTAGATGTTGCAAAATGATCCCAAGAACTCTGGCAAGTTAGTAACTATGTTTACTAATGAAACACAAATTGTTTAAAACTGAATAATCTGCTTTTAAATCCTAACATACAGTATAAATGTGCACTCTTCTGTGAAACAGAAGTAATGATTTAACTTGTTTTAGATGTATAGGGAAAGTTTAAACAGATTCTGCTGCACAAAAGCTGTAGAGAACACCAGTACTAGAAGAGTGAAAACTGATTTTCATACTACAAATTAAACTGTTTTATGGAATTTTGATAAAAGTGAAGTTAGGATTGTTAAATCAGTGTTATGTCATTGTATTACAGCCAAGCTAGAGACTGTATTATGTTTTTGGAAAGAGAGATTTTCAAACTTGACTGGATTTTTAGAAGAATAATTAATTACCCTTGTCAAAAATCCACTTGTATGTAAGCATAAGATTAGTGACAACTAAAAGGTGGAGGTGATTTCCACTCATCACACACTTGGAGACTTCTACATTCCTTGGAAAATGTTTGTATCCTGTGGATGTACTTCCTGATTTAATAATGATATAATAGAAAAATATTTCCCCAGTTTAAAGCATAATGGAACATATGAAAAGAAGGGTATCCATAGGCACTGTATGTCAGACCAATACACCTATTAAGAAAAGAGATAAATTACAGCTTGATATGCCCATTCATTCTAGGAATGGAGTATGGGAGGGCAAGGCAGTGACAGCCTCAGAAAGATCTAGAACCCCATACCAGGAGAAATGAACTAGGCAGAAACTACAAAACAAGCTAGTTTGTGATTACAACTAGATGGAAAAAAAGAATCCTATGCATTACCTGAAAATGCCCCAACAATCGATAAAAAGTGTCCCAATAGTGTAATATATGTCAGCATAGGGTCTGAAGGCAAATTTGTAGAAAACTCTATAAAAATCAGGACAAACCATTTATCTGAACAGAATAATGATAAAATCACTGTTCACCCACGGAAATAGGAGACGTTTCCAAGTTAAAAACTCAGGCAAAAAAAGCTTTTAATAAACAGATCACAAAATCACAAAATAGCTGTTAGAGGACAAGTGCTTTCAGCAAACTGTCTTCTTCAGATCCATAAACAGCCTTTAGAGATGGGATAATAAGTAGATCCTTTCATCCAATTAAGTTATTACATCATTTCCTGAGGTTTCTATCCTTAATTAAGGGTTTTAAAGGGACCATGCCATTAAGTCCAGGCTGCTTATCTGCTTGCAGTTCTGCTATCCATCTCAGTTCTATTACTTCAGTTTGATTTTTAATATCCCCACATCTATTGCTAAAATCCACTTTTTCCAAACAGGAAAATAAGAATCGATGAGTGGGATGTGTATGCGCATGACATGCTAAAGCATTTGTTCTAACATCCAGTCGGATATCACTATACTGCCACAAAATCCTCTCTTTAAATATTCTGCTTGTCTTTCCTACATAGAATACTGAGCAACTGTCACATCTAGCTACATAAAACAAGTCCTTTGTGTTACATTCCACATATTTGTTGGTGCCATATTCCTGTTTACTTACAGGATGTAAAAATCGATGATCCTTGTCTATGTACGGGCAGGCTTTGCATCTATTGTAAGGGAAAGTACTTTTCTTAGTGGTCAAATTCTTTATAACATCTTGAATTGTCTGACAAAGCAACTTCTTTGGGTTTGTTCTTAAAAGTAAATCTTGGATTATCGCCTACTATTGATTTAATTTTGTCATCTGTCATTAGAATTTTCCAGTTGTTCTTTATTGCTTGACATACAGAAGAAATGTCATTGCTATATGTCAATGTACATCTGATGCCAGTTTCTTGTCTCCTAGATGTTTTTGTTGTTCCCTTATCTTTTCTATGGAAATAATGCTTTCCTTTCATTGTTCATGATTCCTGAGCATTTCTAAATCCTTCTCATATCTCTTGCTTCTTGTAGCCTCGGTCTAATAAATCTTTTGCTATATCACCACATTACCTTTTATGATATTCATCTTTTGTACATAATCTAGATGCTCTTAGAAAGTAACCTTTCACTATATATGTAAATATATGAGCTGGATGCATACTTGTTCTATGTAGAACATGGTTGCTCCAACACTCTTTCTTGAACATCTTTGTGTTGAAATTCCCATCATTGTCAAGTGAGACATTAACATCTAGAAAATCAATCTCCTTGTCAGAATGGTGCAATGGTGCATTCAAGAAAATCTGTGGTGTTATTTAGATATCTTACGAACTCTATTAAATTCTCATTGCTGCCCTTCCATAAGATAAATATATCATCCACAAATCTTCCATAATAGACTATATTCTCTCTCCAACTGCTGTCTCCTTGTACAGAAAAAACATATTCTTTTTCCCAGAGTGCCATCACTAAGTTGGCATAAGTGTTGGCACATGGGGTGCCCATCATCACACCCCACTTCTGCCAGTAGTATTGATCTCCATGTACAAAAATGTTGTTCTCTAGCACCACCCTAAGTAGTGAACATGTCCTCAGGATGTTATTCATATCATGTGTCTGCTGCATGTCTAAAATCCTACGTATGGACTCTATTCCAAGGTTGTTGGGAATAACTGTAAATAGGCTTTTTATATCCTTCTTCACCAATTTGAGTTCACATCTGTTCTCTAAGTTACATGTTACTCCTTGTAATGACTGTAGAAAGTGTGCCATGTCTCAAAGTACAGTGTCAATTCCTGTCAGAGCAGTCTTCATTTGATCTTCTATATAAATAGAGATAGAGTCTGTCAGCCATCCTCTCCCAGATACTATTGGGTGCATAGGTGGATTTTCCATATCTTTGTGCACTTTCGGTAGACCATTGATCACTGGTATCATAGGATGTTCTACCCTCATGTATTTATAGAGATCTTCAGGTAATAGTCTAGTCATATATAGATAATATAGACTATCTCCCACTCTCTGTTTTATTTCCCATTTATTCAACTTTTTGTATGTGTCTTCATCATTCAACATATTTGCCATCTTTGCATTATAATCTTGTTTCTCCATTATCACAATGGCTCCTCCTTTTTCTGCCGGTCTTATAGCAATATTATCATTCTTTATTAAATCATATAATACTTGCCTTTCATCATTATTCAAATTGTAAAAATTCTTTTATTTTTTCTTATTAAAATGTAGTTTATCAACCTCATCTTCACATGCTTTAATAAATGTTTCTACAACTGGATGCAAAGATGGTATGTAAGTACTAGGCTTTTTAAACTTGTGAATATTGCTTTCCTGTTGGTTCATCCCAAATTCATGTTTCAGATTTATATTCCTACCAAAGTACTTCAAATACAAGATAAGTTCATTTAGCTTCAAGTTAGTAGACGGAATGAATGATAGTCCTCTATTGAGTAGTGCCGTCTGAGATCATTATTCGTTTACCTTGTTTATCATCTGTTCTCTTGGTGAGGTGACATTTTCATGTCTTTTTTATCTGAAGAGAGACATATAGAAAGCATTAGTAGAGAAACAGAGAGGACAATACAGAAGAAAAGCACTTAAGTAAGGACCTCAGAGGAAGGAAATGGTAATGAATATTAAAAATATGCGATACGAACATATTTAGTTGTGAACTCATTCTGTAAAAGAGAAACAGAAATTTAAAGAAAAAGGGGGACTCTCAAGATGCTTGTACAGACAAGGAGAAGGAGATTTTTGTCCTACACTACCCTTTGCAGGGAAGACATAGGCCTGTATTCATAGTCAGTTACTCAAACGCACTTAGGATTTTGAGATGTTCGTGAACAAGTGCAGCTGAGCTATGATTCACAGAGGCCATTTATGCGATACATGATGACCTCAAATGTGCTTATGCAAATGATGAAAGAAGGAAATGGAAGTGAGGAGTGATGTAAATATCCACATGCTAATTAAGTATGTTTTTGCAATTCATAGTCAGATTTTCCCACTTCTTTGCACTGCTCACAGATCAGCTATATAAAGAGAAGCCTCACCAAATCTATCAGAGTTATAACTGGCATAAATATTATCACTTGCAGCAAGCTTTGCTTTTTCTAGGTCTAAGCTGCTTGTCTTGGCTGGGCCAAAACCACTTGCACCCAGCAATGCTCACCAGCCAATAAGGTGAAAATCTAAGCAAAGGATTACCATTATAACTTTGATAATTAGAAAATCCTTGATAGGTTTAGAGTGGACAGGGACAGGGCATGTTTGATTCCCATAGGTGCATTGGAGGAATGTGTTTACTTTCTATACCTATGGACACCAAAGTATGTATAGTCCTTACTACACTTGCTAATGGGGACTTTCCGGTGACAGACTTGGGACATATTGGGGATCTCACAGGCACAAGTCTAGCTGGTTTAACTAGCACCCTGGCCGGTACTATGAATTAGTGCCCCACCCCCTCAGCTCTTCACTTGAAATGCTTAGGGGGTGGAAAGAAAAGCCAAAAAAAAAAGGACATTCCTTCTACTGGCAAACCAGCAAGAGGGTCAGATACATAATACTTCCACGCCTCCTGCCCCAGCCATTCAGGTCCTGTTTCTGTGCCCCACCCCAAATCCTCCTTCAACATAATTTTTTAAAAAATATTAATTCCTTCTTTTAAACTTTAAAAAACTGCTTCTACAAGTATAGCAAACAGTTGCTATAGTTTATACCCTACCTGCATGGAGCACTCATGTTTTATTTAAAAAAAATCTTCTTTTTAAAGTGTAGAACCATAGCAAACTGCTTCCTATAAATGTAGCTAACAGTTGCTATAGTTTATACTCTGTGAGAATGCTTCAACTCTCAGGGTTTGGTTAAAAAAAAGTAAGAAATTTTGTTTTACTTTTAAACTGTAGCAAACTGCTTGCTTCAATGTAGTAAGAAGTTGCTACAGTTTAGATCACATATAGAGCTGTACAGTGCTCTGCCGTCTCTTTTAATAACTAGTAATAGATTAAAGAACGATTGGGATTGGCTGATCATGCCATCACCCCTTTGCAACTGGGGTAGCTGCCCCACCCTAGCAGTGCTACTGCTCACAGGCTTCTGTTTCAAGGATACTGTAGCAGTTCCTGATGTACTCTTGGGAAATGTGCATCAGTACATCTATTTCCTGGTGTCACTTCAGGACCATACTAGGACTATGCATGCCTTTTTTGAGCTGGTATGTTTCCCTGAGGTACTTGATGCAATAGATTACACCCATGTTGCAATTAAGGCTCTGCCTGGTTTACAGGGAGAGCAGTACCAGAATAGAAAGAGCTACCATTCCATTAACTGCCAGGTAGTGTGTGATGCATGAAGGTGCATCACCAATGTCCCAACATCCTGGCAGTGCACATGATTCCCATATCTGGCACAGTAGATTCTTGGGATGGCCATTTGATATACTCTGCAAATGCTGAGTCTGTGTTCTAACATGGTATCTTACCTGAACACAAGTATACCTTGAACTGTAAACTAGCAACTATGTCTTGTAGTCTCATTGCAGAAATCCTGGAAAGACAAGTATGCCTTTGTTTTATTAATGACACAAATATATAAAAGGATGATTTACAAAAAGGTAAAGGTCCTAAACATGTTTAGTTTATTCAGTGCAAAAATGGAAAAAAATAATACATCTGGGAAGAATAAATCCAGTAATGAAGTACATAACTGTAGGGAAGGCAGCAGTAACAAAAAATCGGGAAGTGATCCATTTGCAGACTTAACAGATGATGCAAAATTAAATAAGCAATCCGAGAAAAGGATGTTGGTATGCAAACAAAGAGGTAGCATCAGTAAAAAAAATGAAGCTGCTGTCTCTCTTTTCAGTCAGTTAGTAATACCCCTCTAAAGTACTGTATGGAGGTCTGGAGACGTAATTTTCGCAAGAATATAAACAGGATATAGACAGTTCAGAGGACAGATGCAAAATATGAATAATCTTGAAAGTATATAATGGAAGAGCATAATATGCTCAGTCTTGAAGAAAAGCGGCACAGCCAGAATGTGGTAGAAATATTTAAGTAACCTGATAGACTCCAATAAGTACAGATGGACATAATTAAAATAAAAAAGTTATGTATGGCAAGTAGAACACGCGGACTGAATTTAAAGGTAACCCAGTCAAGAGACAGATATAACTGATTTTTTTTCACAAAAGGGTTGAAATTCGAATGACATTCCAGAAGAGGCTGATGGATCAAAATCCAAAACAGAGTTCAGGAATGCATGGACACCCAGAACTTTCATGAGAGGTGGAAAAATATATTGTGCCTTAGGTAGAATCTAAAGATTTTTCAGTAGACAGGGGATGATGGATGGACTAAGGGGTGCCAGAAGCTATGTTACTATGTTTCTACTAATACTGGACACTATGGCACTATAAGTCACTTTCTGAGGCATGGGAATATTTACCATTTTCTTGTGTGCTGAAGATAAAAAGAAAGAAATGTATTTTTACCCTTGAAATTTTTGAGGGTGCCATGTGTTTGTGTGTGTGTGTGTGTGTGTGTGTCTGTGTGTGTGCGTGTGTGTGTGCGTGTGTGTGTGTGTGCGTGTGTGTGTTTGTGTGTGTGTGCGTGTGTGTGTGTGTGTGTGTGTGTGTGTGTGTGTGTGTGTGTGTGTAGGCAAGTCTCTATTTGTGTGACTGTCTCAGCCTATGCTTTGGTTGGGGATATTGTAGTATTGACTCTGTGCTAATCCTGAAGTTCACCATTCCCAAAACAGGTAAATACTCTTCACATGCTGTTCTATGATAAGTGACAACTAGTTTCCCAATGTTGTCATCTCCTGAGTTCTGCAATTCCTTCCAGAGCTGCTGCTCCAGATATATTACTATCTGTTTTAGTGATGCACCATCCCCCAGAGGCTCTGATTAGGATATGATTATTGTTGGGGTATATTTTTTGCAACTTATTTCATGCATAAGTATAGTTACGGATCATGTTCCCATTTCATTTTTTCCATTTTCAAAAAAACTATAATCTGTTGCTGTTTATCAGAGCGGCGTAATTATGTGAAGCTGGTATGTTTGCCAAAATAATGTTTTTTTTGACAATTAGATGGAGGTATTTCCTTTGTCTTCCTAATTGATGTTTTTATGATTTTCATAGTAGGTCAATATTTAATTACCCTGCACTCAATAAATATATACTTAAGTTAAATTCAAATGTCCCCATCACTCTCATCCACATCATTGATGCTTTTTTAAAAAGGTCATAACATACATGAAAAAAATATTTCTTCCACTTCATTGACTAATCTCACCACTACAAAATATGGAATATAAAAAATATAATGTTTTACTGCTAGAAACATTGCCTGGAGTCTTTCAGGACACAGAAATTGCATACCATTAGTACATTTAACTTCTAGGCATTAAACCAAATATTTTTTATGGTTATCCTTTGGGCTTGTGATGAGCAGGCATATACTCTAACATGCTACTACCAATTTATATCCTGAAGGGCAGGGGCTCTGAACTCATGATTGACTCCAGTGCTACTAATTCAATGCAATGACTGATTGTCCTTAAGAGCGTATGATAAATGTGAACTGCTGCCTTGGGAAATAGTCAACACCTACCTCACCCAGTAGCTGAAGAGATATACCTATTTTATCAACTTTTAGCACAGAAGTTCAAAAATAATTAAACAGCTTTCAGAAGCAAAATGAATTCCATTTTAAGCTCTGCCCCAAAACTGCAACCCAGCCACAGAATCCAAAAATAAAGTAGTATTTGTCTTGCAGTTGTTTTCTCTCTGTTTAAAAAAGTACAAGACAGTTCCTCCTGTTTGGTTTAAACTTTGAATTATGCTTTTCTGTGTGTCAATAATTTCTTAACTGTGGGCAAAGGTAAAGTCCGACAAGCTAGTGGCAAATGATGTAATGCATTTTTTACTGGAAGACACAGCAAATGTGTACACGAAATATATTAGATTCAGTCAGTTTTTTCTGCATTCTCACTGAACACAGTCATACGATGAACACTATTTACGTTTCAATTTTGTACTTTATACCTTTCACAAAAATAATACTTTTTATAAAAAATGGACTTTGTTTTAGCTTGACATAGTTTCTTCAAAATGATCTCCTTACTTTTGAAGTGAGCTTTCTGGAGAAACCCCCAAGAAATGAAGCTTAGGGCAAAAAGCACATTTCATATTACATTCAGTCACTTTCTTGTATAGAAAGACTCTGCATTTCTAATAACTGAATATAACACTTTTGTCATGTTTGTCTGGCATATATTTTCTGTGACAGTTCGTGTTTTTTCTGGTTAGGCACACCCTTGCTGTGTTTTCTGTCTTACCAGTCTTTTGCCACTGCTCACAAGACTTGCAGTACTCTCTCAGGCCTTTTGAACACAATACCAATACATATTTTGCACAGATTTCCTTTCTGTATGATTTGTGCTCAAGTAGCCAAAAAAGAATACTATGTGGTGTGGGTAGAAATGCTTGTCAGTAGGCCTTTGAAATGACTAGCTGCACTACCACTTCTCCCTCTAATCCCCCCAGAGTCAATTTTCTATAAAACATCTCTTGTTCCAGTCTAATTTGCTATTTCCTTCATGTTTTGTAATATGGCATGTCCCAACTTTCTCTTTCTGATCCTTCCCATTTCTCTTTTCAGTGGAAGTCCAGTATTTTTGACAAATATATCTCAGATTTAGACTTACTGCTACCGACCATTGCTTCCCTTGGGGCAGCCCATTCTGGAGGAAGTCCAGTACCTTGTGACAATGATGACTCACCTTTAACCTTAATGCTACTCCCTAGCTCTTTTCCCGAAGTGACCTCATTACCGCCATCTACTGGACATGTGGGTATTGGCTGGGTCTCTTCTCATGCTTCCTTTCTCACATGCTTTTCTCTATGCCTGGCTGCATGTAATTGCATGTGCTCTAGACACTGTATTATCAAAATTGCTACCCATTAAGGCACATACTGGGATATCATCATGCACTACAACCTGCTTGTTTACCTACCCCTTTCCCACTCTAAATGAACCCTGGCCCTCTGTATCTGTGAAGCTGTTCCTTCCATGGCCTTAACTTGAGTTAACCACCTGGAAAAGTGACGTCCCCCTCTAATAACAGCAGATTACAATAGTTATGCCTCATTTAGTATCCATCATGGCAATGGCTCCTTTACCATCTTCTATCACAGGAAACAAGCCCTTGCTATAACCTGGAGCAGATGCAGTTTCAAGATAGTCCACTATTACCACGGTGTTTATCTTTGTTAGTTCCCTCATGTGGCTTTTTCCTCACCTTGTCACTGTGGGCATTTGGATTCTATAATCCTCATTTGGTTACAAAGGAAATATCTTACTCCAAGACCTTAATATGTGTTGAAGCTATCCTTCATGAGTCCCCTTATACTCATGTAAAGTCCTTCTTGTGAAGCTGTCCATTCTACATAGATAAAGCTCACAGTTTTTTTTGTTTTTTTTATTTCCTCAGTAGTGTTACATACACAATCTGTTAATCAGATTCTGACATCTTCAAGAAAAGTATTGTGTGGTTGTTTCCTTATAAGGTTCCTAACATATTAAAAGTATAACTTAACAGCATTGTTCAAAACTTTCACTGACCACCTTTAAGCAATTATCACATTCAGTCACAGAAATATCTGAGCATACAGAATTCAATGATACTATGAGGATGAACTTTGGAATCAGCACCATTCTTACTCAACTGCATGCTTTTACACATAACTTTATAAACAATCTGTTCTGAAGACAATTATATATATGATAATTAAAAACAGAACAATAATTATGCAGACATGTATAGCATACAGAGTTTTATTCCATCAGCTGTTTGTCAAGTGAGTGAGTTTCTTAAATACTAACCTCTACCACATTTGGACTTTGATTTAAAATGGATGGTACATTGAGAGAAGGGTTAAATGAATAAGACGGAGGTGGCTGCACAGTGGAATATTAAGGGAAGGGATACAAGAGTAAGGTGGAGTGGTCTGCGCAAGTTTTTCTGAAAGGAGTTGAAGAATAAATTGTTACATTCCTCATCACAGGTGAGAAGAAAGGGGAGCAATTAATGTTTAAATGAGAATAATTGCCAGTATTGGCTTTATAATCTAAAAAAGAATCGGCAATATTTACAATGCTAAAGAGTCTTGGAAGTTCTTCTTCTGTTTCATGAAAAAATATAAATTGAAAATATGCTAGCATATTCTCCGAATTATGTCTTTAATTTCTAAATGCTTCTGTCTTGTACCTCTGTACAACACAAAAAGGTAAAACAGAGATCCCCATGCTAAATAGAACATTTATTACATGGGAAGGAACTGCGGTGGTTGTGCTGTGGTAGCGTTGTCACCTCACAGTAAGACATTGTCCTGTTCGATTCTCAGCTAGAGCGTCTTCTGTGTGGAGACATGTGTGAATGGGCGTACCTTCATTGAAGGTTGTGCTTCAGGGCCGGCAACTCGGCATGTAAATATATACTGCCAATCATTAGCGGACCGGAGTACCGCTGTGGCGACCCCTAACCGGGAAAAGCCAAAAGACACAACATTACACAGGAAGGAAAGTTTCTTTTCAATAAGGTTTGGATAGGAAATATTAACTTCCTCTATCAGTCTTTTTGGTGTCTATACTCAAAATAAAAAGTGAAACCTACTTTGTTTATTTCCATTTTCTTAAAAAAAGACCTCATTTCATTCTTGATATGGTGGTACATATAAAACAAATGTACTGCAGAAGCAGTTCAAGGAAATCAATAAACACTGCACAGCAACGAGATAAATATTATACAACAAGGCTGGAAGAGCTTCTTGTATGTGTATTTTAGAAGATAAAAAAATAAACCCACTATATGCAATAAAGGACTTCAAGTATTTCAGTCATAAATCCAATAAAGGAGAGTAATATCTTTCAGAAATGAGGATTTTTGTAGAAGGATATGAAACATAATGTTGAAATGCCACAGCAAGGAGCAATGTAACAAAATATTTCTTTACAACAAAGGTATTTCATTATGCAACAGACTTCCTGCAGAAGTGATGAGAACCAAGAAAGCATATGTATTACAAGATGCATGGAGCAAATACAGATGTCCAAGAAGTGCAAAGATAAAAATGGAGAGTCAGCATAAACTGTAGCTTTGCAATTACTCAGGAAATGGACTGTCTGATTTGGTTCACCAGTCCTTATCATTTATAAGTTTCTGCATTTGTTAAGACTAACCTTACTCACAAAACCAAATACTGCACACAACTTTCAGAAATCTCCTATGCATTGGTACAAATAATAGTTTGAACATTGTCCTTCAAAAAATGACTGGAAAGAAGAATCTATGGGGGTGGTGGTGTTTCCAAATAATGGTTTGCTGTTCATTAAATTAATGAACAATTGTGTAATTTTACAGATAGTATCCTGCCTTAGATGACAAAAATGATATCCAATGTGTGCAGGAAACCCACAGCTACAACCTTCAGTGACCCTAGAAATACTTTAGGGTGATTCATTAGATGAAAAAGCTGAGATTTTGCAATCCTGCTCCTTGCTGTAAAGCTTATTGCAGGATATTGCACCAAGAGAGGAATCCAATCCTATAGAGGCCATTAAAATCCAGATGTAATATGTTTGTAGACTAAAACTTGAGGACAAGTGCATTATGCCTCAGAACTGGGACTATCCCCAAAAGGCAATAATTGGCATTGAACTCTTTCTGTTTAGCACACAAAGCTCACACTAGACAATAATAAAATTAAAAGAACTGTTTCATTTTTATTGAAGTTTGGCTATGTAGTAAGTGAACAGAACTGAAAAGACTTTTATTAAGTAGACACAATGGTATTCTCTCAGCATATGTTATACTTTCAAACCCAGTATTTTATTTAATTTATTGACTGGAATAGAGCATTGATCTTAGTGGACCATTTTTATACTCCAGGCAAAACAGTCCATGAAACATTAACTCCGTCTGTAGTAAGTCATTGCCACTTATGGTGCCAATAAACACACACACACACACACACACACACACACACACACACACACACACACACACACACACACACACACACACACACACACACACACACACACACACACACACACACACACACACAAATACACAGTCATTGTCATGCATATAAATTTGTAGAAACGTTATAAACTATAACATGAAGGAGATCAGTGTATTGAGTAGAATTAACAAAACAGTTCTCAGAGTGCTCACTTCACACATGTACACACACACAAACACATGCACACAGACACAATGACATGTATGTATATATATATATATATATATATATATATATATGTGTGTGTGTGTGTGTGTGTGTGTGTGTGTGTGTGTGTGTGCACGTACATACTCTAACATGCAGGAGAACAGTGCATTTAGTAGTATTAACAGAACTCTTGTATACAGTTCTCAGAATGCTTACTTCACACACACACACACACACACACACACACACACACACACACACACACACACACACACACACACACACGCACACACTATATCATGCTGGAGATCAGTTTATTTACTAACCTAACAGAACTCTTGTATACAATTCTGCTATTACAGAGTGCTCATTTCACAAACAGACACACACACATATCCATGCATAAACATATGGATATACAGACTTTACAAACTATCCAAACCAAAACGTAAAAAGGTCCCACAGACAAACCAATTAGTAAAAACTATAAGAAAAACCTAGCCAAGCTAGAGTTTTCACTGTGTGATACCTTAAACCTACTGTAATAGAGGCACATAGGATATATGCAAATAACCCTTAAGGGCATCAAGTGTTTCAGCTATATGGCTTCTAAATGTCAACATTATTTTACTTTTTCAGGTCTATGTGGATACATTCAGGTCAACAAAGCCAAACCCCACTAGTTGTGGACATGCGTGTTTCAACCTTCTTATGACCCCATCAGCACAGCATAAGTGGACTGTTTGGCTATACTTCAGAAACACAGGGTCTTTACATCCAGCTGATGTCCATAATCATTAAGGTGTCTGCAAAATATCTCAATTAACATCCAAATCAAAAAGTAAAAAAGTCATACAGATAAACCACTTAGCAAAAACTACAAGAAACCTAGCCAAGCTAGAATTTTCAGTGTGTGATACCTTAAAACTCCTGTAATAGAAGCCCATGAGATATATGTAAATGCATACAGGAGATCAGTGAAGGTAGTGACATAACAATACTCTTGCATTCAGTTCTGCTGTTATAGACAGCTCGCTTTCTTCAGACGAAAATCTGCTGTAGCACCTTAGTACTTTCCAGTAATTCACAAGTAGCCCAAACCATGGACTGTTCAATCATTAATGAGTTTCTTACTGCTGATGCTTTCCTATATCTCCCTAGCACCAGTAATGAGTGCAATTATCATAGACATGGAGCTAGACTAACCTCAGTTTATTCATTTATTTGTTTGTTTGTTGTTAACCAGGTAAGCACACTAAGCACCAGTGCCTCTTTTCAAGGGTCACCCAGGAGTATTGACGGGTTACGTACCTTGCTCAGAGACGTGCACAACACAAGTGGAGACTGAGAGAATCAAAATTAGGAGTACAGGAAGAAGCTCAGCAGTAGCTCAGTACCTTAATCCTCTGTGTTAAACTGCCAGTGAATACATCTTTAAAAGAGATATTGCATTCTTTGTTAAAACAACAGTGATTTTCCATCTGTTGGCTGCATTGCCACACACTTAACTATACTACAGGGGTGTCATCATATATATCCTTTGGTGATATGAAACACTCGGAGCTATACCATGGGAATTTCCTCACACATACATCCTTTGGTGGTATCATCACACACTCTACTCTACTATGATGATGTCATCATTTATATATCCTTTGATGATATTATCATTCTCCAGGAAACAATGTGCGTCTTTTAATTCAAGGAATAGTCAGCTAAGGTTAATGACGTTAGCTTTGGTTTTCGTTACAATTTCCTCTGACAGTCATTGCCTCATGTTGCCAATTTTATACATTTTCATAACCTATAGGTGTGACAAAATTGCAATTTGTAAAACATGGTGTTTAATAATTATAATACAATAACATGCTCTGTGAATCGCTATACTATTAATGACTGTAAAATATTCCATGGCCTGTGTATTGGCTGAAAGAGGGCCTGATTTCTTTAGCATCCTGTCCACCTTTTTATGACTAATGCCACTGGTCACCTCTAACAGAATTCACCAAGCAGGACTTAATGGGAGCTGTTGGTTAATCATTTTCAAATAAAAGAAATAAACAATTCATGGTGATATATCATTGTGTTACATTTTTCACAAGAAATAAAAACAAGCAAACAAATACAAGTTATGATTTTAGCAATACACATCAAACACACCTTTACTTAAAGTAACATAGAAAATATAAAATAAAGTCAATCATAAATATATGCAGAGTTTAGAAGAGGCAATTCAATCATCATATTTTTGGAAGGTGACACAAAGGAGAGTACCAATAGGAAAATTACAAACACAGGGATAGCATGCATACCCCACAGAGACAAAACTCATGTGATGGACCATCTTGGCTTAGATCATTAAGTTGTGATTTCCTCATTATAGGTTCATAGGTCTGTACTAGGTTAACAACCACTGGGGCCTGTTTAAGTCTAGACATGCATACCAAATCTCTGTTAAGTTCTGGTACCCTTGGTAAGTGCAAGCAGGGGCTTGGTAGACAAAACATTTACAAGAAGTGACATGGAGGATAAACAATTTTCAGGCTGCCTGTGTCCATCACAGACATATGTGCTAAGCCAGAGATGAATTTCCTGCTCCCTATCCAATTGTCCAGGTTATACTTGAATTGGGTTAGCAAGGAACTCTGCTTCACATGGATGGAGAGAATGTTCCAGAGAAGGGGTAGTCTCTGGGATACATAACTGTGGCTCCAGCAGGTCCTATTAATATCACAGGCAAGATTTAAGTCTTTAATTCTGGTGCTGTTTGTTTTGTGGATATTCAGGAGGTCCTTCAAGGTGAGGTTCAGCAATGACTTATATGCCAGGGATTGAACTCCCCTCAACAACAAGTAGGAGACAGAATTCAGGGATAAGGCTTTCAGGCAGTCTGCATAGGATATGTTATTTATACCCTATATTCTGTTAATGAGGAACCTCTGAGGACTTTCCAGTTGTTGGATGTGCCAGCTTAGATACATACGAAAGGGGCATTGTACTCAGTGATAGGTCTGAATGGCAAATACAGTGGAACAATAACCTCCCTGGACCAAGGTAACATACCTTTGTTTATAAGTTGCTGAAGGACTGACAAAAGACTTGGGGATATAGATACAAAAGTGACTTGCCAACAAGTAAGCAATGCACTCTCTGTATCTCATAGATGATGCTGCCCACGTCTTGGAACTACAGATGACAACTTCATCCAACATTCATCATAGTGCAGAGTCAAATGTAGACACTGCTGGATACAATGTTTGTCACCCTAAAGGTGCCTGTATACAACAGAGTCTGTCATCCAATACTTACTGCAGAAAGCTGGACAGATGTTCCTCAGCTTCATCAGGCTACACCTTATAAGGCTGTAGTGGAGCTGGTTACTGCTTAGAAAGTGGTATGGTGGCAAAAAAGAGAAGGACCAAGCCTGGCACCCATATCTGTTATTGATAGAGGTAGCTTATAAATGCCTGGCCCCCAATGCCCTATTTTGATGCAGGACATTATTATTCTTTTGGGAAAACATGGTTTGGCTTAGAAAGGCTCTTTGGGCTGTTAACCTAGTAACAGTCTATGACTTTATAAAGATAAAATGGTGTGCAGAACAGAATGCCAAAATGGACAGTGGAGAGGAAGCATATGGCCAACACATGTTGTACAACGGGCTCAGCATGTTCATGCAGTGGAGTGTAGCATGTCAGGCAGATCCATTTGCACTATGTGTTACAGTACAGATCTTTGACATGATCAATAGATTTGCACATAAAGCAAATGTACAAGTATGAACCTCTGCCGTTACTGAGCTGTAACACAGTGTAGTTTATACAGTGTAAATACTAAATAAACGGTACAACAGACTAAGCATCAGCTGTCAGAAACATGTATCATCATCATCATATACACTAGACACAACTACAAAGGACTACATAAATGCTACATGATGTGTAGTGGAACCACAGACACGTTGAAAGGTCTTATATTTGTTGCTGCCATGGCTATGACAGCAGGTATGTTAGTACAGCCACTGGATGGAGTTCAGCTAACAGTTCAGTCCCAGTCTTTGCATGCATATGTAATTGGCTCTTCAGTTACCAGGCTTTGACCACTTTAACTGGCACAGAACGTTGCATCAAACCTGCAACATGACATCCATATGTATGTATAGTCTGAAACTGAACTATTAGCTCTTAGCTATGCAGCAAGGAACACCAGAGCTGACTTTAACTTATGCACATACATTGATGAGTCCTGCAGTGCTTAAATTGTCATGAAGTGTCTATACCAAGCCATATCTCTGTGTGTGAGAATGTGTGTTTGTGGGAGTGTGTGTGTGTGTGTGTGTGTGTGTGTGTGTGTGTGTGTGTGTGTGTGTGTGTTTGATCTGCCAACATTATGCATGCAGCAGACCTACAGTTCTGTACAAGCCACAGAGGATTTTGGGAAGGCATACCTCTCAACTGTCCAGATTTTTGCAATGAACATCTGTTGGCATAGACCTGGGTCCCCCATGGATGCATATAGCTCATGTGGTGTTCAGTATGAAATGCTTTGGCTTGTGAGACAGTCTAACCCACAGCATCTGTGTCCACATCCTAGCCTTTCAGACCACTGTATAGCAGAAGCCTCAGCCTGTTTGGGCAATCCACTTGACACTGCTGATAATGCTGGTGACCACAGGAGTGCCAATATGTCACCCTGTGTGTTTAGAGTCAATGATGGTGATATGCAATTGTAAGTGAGATGTGTGAGATAACTGCTGCCCACAGGACTGTGCTTGAATTTCAAGTAAAATGGTTTCACTGTAAATGTCATTATTACCAACTGTCTCAAACAGCATGTATAATTCTTCTGCTATTGGCTCTAGATGTGTGCACCATCTTCCCAACCGACATGTCTGATGTAGCTCAACAAAAGTGAGCCAAACTTTGCAGCAATGTGTTCGGATTCCCTGGTTTGGTAACTGCTACACTGCTAATGTCAGATGTGCCACCTTTATGTAAAGGCAAACATATGCAGGGATGTTAGACTTCATCTATGTTGTACATAAGTAAGTGTTCAGCAGACAGTGCATGTTTCAAACAGCTGCACACTCACCACTGAGTTCAGACAAAACATGTTCTTGCTGGCTTGCAGTGACAACCTCACCAGGCTTCTCTAATGGGGCAAACAGGAAGGCAGAAAGGCTGCAACACAGAATCATGTAACAGTACTGACAGCAATTATAGTGAATGTTAATAGACTGGGAAAAAAGACTGCTGACACAACTTTCCACAAACATCAGAGGTAAGATTTTTGAAGAGAACAGGCCCCCTGCAACCCCATGTTGGAAGACACTCCCACCAAACGTAGTCCAACAGTGGGGGAAAGAGGAAACTCCACTGGCACTGAGAATTATTTTGACAATATTTGCTTGAACTATTAGTGTTTATTTTAATGGTTGTCCCATATTACTGATGTGTAGCTGGTATGTTAATCTAACCCAGCCATGGGATGCACAAGCCAGTGCATTTCTTTGTGCCGGTCCCAAGCCCAGATAAATGGGGAGGGTTGCGAAAGGAAGGGCATCCGGGCATAAAACATTTGCCAAATGATATATGCGGACGACAGTACAGATTTACATACCAGATCTGTTGAAGCCTGGATTAACAATGGCTGCCACCAGTACTGTTAGCCAACATGGTGCTGACGGAAACTGGGCTACTGTTGGCTGAAGGAGAAGGAGGAGAAGAAGAGGGGATGGCATGCCCAAAGGTAGGAAGAAAGGAGAAAGGTTAGGAGTGTGGTAGTGAGGGTAGGAACTTTGAATGTTGGCAGTATGACTGGTATAGGGAGAGAGCTAGCTGATATGATGGACAGAAGGAAGGTTGATCTATTGTGTGTGCAAGAGACCAGATGGAAGTGGAGTAAGGCTAGGTGTATCGGAGATGGGTTCAAATTGTTCTATCATGGTGTGGCTGGGAGGAGAAATGGGGTAGGGGTGATCCTGAAGGAACAGTATGCCAAGAGTGTTTTGGAGGTGAAAACAGTGTCGGATAGAGTGATGTTTATGAAGATGGAAATTGATGGTGTAATGATGAATGTTGTTAGTGCATGTCTCCACAAGTTGGGTGTGTGATGGATGAGAAAGAAAAATTTTGGAGTGAGTTGGATGAAGTGGTGATTACTGTACCCAAGGGTGAGAGTGTGATGATTGGAGCAGATTTCAGTGGCCATGTTGGTGAAGGGAACAGAGGGGATGAGGAAGTGATAGGTAGGTATGGTGTTAAGCAAAGGAATTCAGAAGGTCAGATGGCTGTGGTGAATACATATTTTAACAAGAGGGAGAAGTATAGGGTGACATACAAGAGTGGAGGAAGATGCACACAGGTGGATTATATCCTATGCAGGGGGGCCAGTTTGAAGGAGACTGGTGACTGTAAAGTGGTGACAGGGGAAAGGGTAATTAGGCAGCATAGAATGGTGATCTGTAGGATGATGTTGGTGATCAAGAAAAGGAGGAGGAGTGTGAGGGCAGCACCAAGGATCAAATGGTGGAAATTGAAAAAGGGTGATTGTGAGGTGGAGTTCAGGGAAGAGTTAAGACAGGCACTATGTAGCAGTGAAGTGTTACTGAATAGCTGGGTAACTACAGCACAGCTAGTAAGGGAGACTGCTAGAAAGGTGCTTGGTGTGACATCTGGACAGAGGAAGGACGACAAGGAGACCTGGTGGTGGAATGAAGAAGTACAGGAGAGTATACAGAGAAAGAGGTTGGTGAAGAAGAAGTAGGATTGTCAGAGAGATGAAGAAAGTAGACAGGAGTAGAAGGAGATGAGGTGCATGGTAAAGAGAGAGGGGGCGAAGGCTAAGGATAAGGTGTATTAAGTGTTATATGAAAGGTTGGACACTAAGGAGGGAGAAAAGGACATGTACTGATTGGCTAGACAGTGGGACCGAGATAGGAAACATGTGCAGCAGGAAAGGATGATAAAGGGTAATGAGGAAAACATACTCACAAGTGAGTAGAGTGTGTTGAGCAGATAAAAAGAGTACTTTGAGGGGTTGATGAATGAAGAGAATGAGAGAGAGAAGGTTGGATGATGTGGTGATAGTGAATCAGG
>NC_056729.1:686124146-686179146 GCF_019279795.1 Protopterus annectens | reverse complement strand
TACCAAGGCCATAGATGAGGGAAAGGTAGTCCACACAGCCTAGCTGGACCTCGCTAAGGCCTTTGACACCATTCCCCACTCTGGCATTATAGATAAGCTTACCAGCTCATAGGTTCATAGGTTCATAGATTTGTACTAAGCTAACTGCTCTTGCGAGCCCATTTTAAACCTTAGCCTTATCCCTTGTGAGACTCGAACCCTGCACCTTGTGTTTATAAGGCAAACACCTTAACCATTAGGCCACCCTCCCAACCCCAACAGCTTGAACATTAACCCCTATGTCATGAGATGGGTTGCCAACTGGCTCACGGATAGAACTCAAATGGTCAGAGTTGCGGGTGCCATGTCTGACTCTAAACCGGTTACAAGTGGCGTCCCACAGGGGTCAGTCCTGGGACCCCCCCTGTTCGGTATATACTTCTCTGAGGTAGAGGAAAACACGGGAGGACTATGGCTGACCAAGTTCGCAGATGATTGCAAACTGGAGGCCATAATTGACTCTCCAGCTGACACAGACATCCTCCAGAAGGGTCTCACGGAGATGAATACCTGGTGTCAGATCCATGGCTTCAAGCGAAATGCCAAAAAGTGCA
This sequence comes from Protopterus annectens, assembly GCF_019279795.1. Taxonomy (NCBI): domain Eukaryota; kingdom Metazoa; phylum Chordata; order Ceratodontiformes; family Protopteridae; genus Protopterus; species Protopterus annectens. Next base: position 686,178,553 of record NC_056729.1, on the reverse strand, counting down.
TAGTCATCCCCCTTTGGGAAAAACAAAGTGCCCATGAACTATCACATAGGTCATAATCCACTAAGTACGGAAGATGTAATTAGGGATCTTTGGACCCAGGTAGATAGCAACCTCTCCTTTGATAATCACATTGCCAAAGTGGTTAGAAAATCCTTCTATGTAGCCCATCTAATCATGAAAGGGTTTACATCTAGATCAAGTAACGCCATTGTGCCCCTCTTCTCATCACTCATCAGGTCCATAATAGAGTACAATGCCTCATTTGGAATGTACCTTACTCGACACCTTCCACAGCTGGAAAGATCACAGAAGTACCTCACCAAGAGGATCGTTGGCCTCAAACAGATGCCCTATGCAGCTCAACTAAAGAAACTCCAGCTCTACTCGGTTGCTTACCGCCTACTCAGAGGTGATCTCTGCCTGACGTACAAGGCCATGTCCAACCCGGAATTAATGGACATGCTCCACCTTAAGAAAACCAAATCTCTTAGAGCCACACACTCCAGAGATTTAAACCTCAGCACAACAATAAACAGGACATGCTGGAGGGATAGATTCCTGTCCCAGAGACTTCCCTCGCTCTGGAATAGAATCCCAATTTATGTTAGGCAAAGCCCCTCACTGACTCTCTTCAAGAGAAATCTTGACGAGTGGATGGGAAATCGTAAATTTACCCGTGGGATTACTTCAATGGCCCTGCTGGACAGAGGCCCAGGAAACTAATCTAAAGGGGAGGCGAAAGCCAACACATTCTGGCTAGGCTTATAAATGCCCTTGGGCAGATAGCCTAGTACATACCTATGAACCTGTGAACCTATATCTTTAGAACAGATACATCAACATCCAGAATATCAAAAATGTTCCACCAAAACAACAAATGTCGACACATTCTGTGTATGATCCAGGGATTACCTCAGAACATAGTAAAACAAAAACAAGTTTCCTTCCAACCTCCATAATTATATTATATACTAACTCTGAGACAGCAGAATCTGCAAAGAAAGGGAATATTCCCCTACCTGGGGATTGTCAATCATGCACACCTGTTGGCAATGTCAACACAGCTGGTCACTCAACCCAATGCCTATAACTATATATATATATATATATATATATATATATATATATATTGCTCAGCTTGTGGGCCATGTTCTCCTTTTGTCTGGAGTGGTGTGAGTTGTACATCTCAGATCTTGGTGGAACCAGAGTTTATCTGATTTGACAAATTTGACTCCTTTCTGCAGTCCCTTCAAATACCAGGAAATGTGGTCTAATTTATTATAGTGTCATTGAACCCCTGAGACAACATTTTTCCCTGATTTTACTGCATATTGCTTATTGAGCATAACTTATATTAACAAGGTGTATGAGTGCCATCTTGGAACATTGCTAATGATTATCTTGTGTGAGAAGGCATTTTGTTGTTGTTCTGAGAGTTCAGATTACTGCTGGCCTGGCCAAGGTGACCATTTTGTTACAGGACCTAAACTGGGACACTTCAGGGCCGCCCCAGGAAGCCAGGTCTGCAATCCCATTCTCCCAGCCCCCATGGGAGTGGAGATAGGGCAGCCATGTCATCTTGCACTGGGACAGGCAGTTTGGCCTCTCATCCTTCACCAGGCACTGTGGAGATGCCACTCTGTGAATAACACCACCCAGGAGGCAAGAGACCACATGCCAGGAGTCTTGAAGCGATGCACATTCATCAGTGCCTGGCACCGTGGGGGTGAGAGACTGAGGTGTGCCGTAAAAAGTGCAGAGATGGGGGACCCAGTGCCATCTCCCCTGTGAGTTTGAAAGCTCTAGGTGCAAGGCAAAGTGGAGAACCAGTGTCTTGGAAGTCTGGATGAGGGACTGTCTGAGGCTTCGTGGCCCAGAAGAGTTCCAGGAGGCTGAGAAGATCCAAGAGCATGCATGACACTGCATGATTTGGCAGCAGTTAGGAGATCTATAACCCTGGGAAAGAGCTCTCTCTCCTGGGTAGAAGTGGAACCCCAGACGCGGTCCATCCCGATGGAGTCTGGAAGGGACATAGAGAAGTGGAAAGTGACTGGTACAGGACAGCTCTTGCCTGAGTGAGGGGGTACAGACCATGCCCCCTCTGGGACGGAAGTCTGGAAGGGGGAGAGATGCAGATAGTGGCAGGGCTGGGCAACCTCCTGCCTGGGTGAAGAGGGTCAGGCAGAGCTCCCCACAATGGAAGTCCTTAAGGGAGCACTAGGGTGGACAGCAGCGGGGCCTGGAGAGCTCCTGCCTGGGTGAGCAGGGTCAGGCACAGCCCCCCATGATGGAAGTCCTTAAGGGAGCAACTGGCAGACAGTGGTGGGGCCTAGAGAGCTCCTGCCTGGGTAAGTCAGGTCAGGCAGAGCTCCCATGATGGAAGTCCTTGAGGAAGTGCAAGAGTGGATGGCAGAGGGGCCTGGAGAGCTCCTGCTGGGGTGAAGGCATCCAACTTCATCCCATAGCCAACAGCATCCTTGAAAAATCTCTAAGTCCCCAGAGCTGCTCTGGATGGGAAAGCAGGGGTACTCTGAAGCTTTCATGAGAGAGGATTTGCCCCTTAGTGGCCAAGGGGAGTTCTGGAGGAGTGGACAGGATCAGAGGGAAGCTCCCCTGAGAGGGTCCGAGGGCATTAATGATCTAGCACAATTTGGTAGCCTGCAGGAGACATGCAGGCAGCAGAGTCCGCTGACATGAGGGGTGGCAGCTGGGGAAGGTCTCTTGGCCAGGTCGAAGGGGAGGACTGTAGGGTTTGCCCCTGACAGAAGTCAGTACGGGAGCACCAGGCAGATGGGTGTAGGGCCAGGAGGGCTCCTGCCTGGGTGAGTGGGGTCAAGCAGAACCCCCATGATGGAAGTCCTTGAGGGAGTGACTGACCGATCGTGGCAGGGCCTGGAAGGATCATGCCAGGGTGAAGGCATCTGACCTTACCCCATACCCAATGACATCCCCAAAAAATCTCAAAGTCCCCAGAACTGCTTTGGATGGAAAAGCAGGGGGACTGGTCACCCTGGGAAGCCAAGTCACCATTCAGACTGAGCGGTCTAAACTGGGCATTTCTGTGTCACAAAGACAATGTTTGGGATTCCAGGACAGAGACTTCCAAACAGGGACTGTCCTGGAAACAGTGGGAATATTAGTCACCTTGGGCCTGGCAATAAGTTGTATTCTGACTGACTGTTCCAGTTTTCTGTTTTTTTTTATTTTTTATATAGGCTGTTCAGCTTGGGACTCTTTCTCTTCTTTTGTTTTGAATTCTGTAAATTTTTCATAAGGAAGCTTACTGAAGCCAGACATGACCTGTTTTTTACTGGAATTGACTCCTTTTTTCAGTCCCTTCAGACACCAGAGAAGTGTGTTTTAATTACTTAAGTTGTCAATTAACATTAGAGATATTTGTTTTTCTGATTCCAGTGCAAATTGTTAATAGGGCATAGTTTAGTTTGGCAGTGTTTAGGGGTCATCTTGGAGCATAGCTAATGATTACCTTGTGAGAGAAGGTAATTTGTGCTGGGAGTTCAGATTTCTGCTGGCTGGTTATAACATGGTTTGGCAGAGTTTGGCAGCCTTTTAGGAACATTCCTGGTGCTGTGCTGCTATTACGTGTGCAGTGTGCAGCTCAGTGTTACTAATGCAACCATCTGAGCAGAGGCTGTAGTAGTTGCTGTCCCATGTATTTTTTTCACAGTGTGTGTGTGTGTGTGTGTGTGTGTGTGTGTGTGTGTGTGTGTGTGCGTGTGCGTGTGCGTGTGTGCGTGTGTGTGTGTGTGTGTGTGTGTGTGTGTGTGTGTGTGTGTGTGTGTGTGTGTGTGTGTGTGTGTGTGTGTGTGTGTGTGTGGGTTTTCTGTGCTAAACTGTTCATAGCTGTTCAGAGTTAGTCATGGCTTAATTTAGCTTAGTTCTCTTTCTACTCCCCAATCAAACTTGGCTATGAACAGTATATTTTGAGCACTTATTCCAAACTAATCCAAGACTTAACTGGACAAAATGGAAAATAAACTTACTTGTGTCCATCCTGTTGCTAAGTTTATAGAACTTAACATTCTCAGGCAGTGTAGGAGATGAACTTCTATTTGACAGAAATAATTCAGAATGGGAGAAGTGCAAATAACTATGCAATCTGGAGGGATCCCTCTCGCTTAATGAGATAGCCTTTGAGCATCACACACTACCACCGACATTGACACACTAAACTGACCTAGGCTGAGGCTGTAAAAAGGTCACTACAAAAGCCTCCTTGGAATAAGATGACTAGGTCTCACATGATATCCACCACCACATCAACATCATCTTCACACATAGCAAGGGGTCACCAGGAGGTAGACCACAAACCATCTAATACCTCAAATTCTATGATTATAGACAGTAATGGATTAGTTATTGGTAACTCTGTTGTCACACACAGTGACTCCACATTCGCAAGACCAAACAAAGACAAGGTTACAGTTTGTTGTCTTTTTGGTTCCAGGGTCTATGACAGCACAATACCTCAAAAGTCCTTCTCACTAGAAAAATATGATTATGAACTAGTGGTAGTCTATGTGGGTGTGAATGTCCTGAAGTGCATACTCCTGAGGAGCATGCAGATAAACATGTTGGATCACACCAAGCACGTGTTCAGTGCAGACAAGAAACTGGTGTTGGGTAGAATCACTTCTTTGCCAGGCTGATACCTATTTGCAAAGAAAGGATGATTGGCCTAAACACTTTGCTTAGTAGTTGGTGTAATTCTAGTGGTTCCAGTAGGTATCAGCATGGTACAAGATTAACAACAGGATGGCCCGAACCTCTTATGCCATAGCTTCTGAATAGTGGCTAAAGCCTTTCCTGCCTCCATATTGCCTTTTGTTCATAGAGTCTGGCTAATGGACATCCCAACACCAAAGATATCAATGCAGCCATTGCCACCTCTAAATTAGACCATATCAGAGTAGCTCTTCTCAATATCAGAAGTCTTAACAGCAAATTATCTAATCTTGAGGCTTTCTTGCAACTTGAACATACAATTATCATAGGATCATAGGATCATAGAGGTTACTAGGATAATGGCCACAGAGCCCTTATAAGCCTAGCCAAGTTCAACATGTGTTCCCAAGGGTGTCTGGTTCAAGCAGACACTAAAATCAGCACCTATTTCTCCTGTCCAAGAGGGACACAGGTGAAACCCCTGGGGTGAATCTCTGGTTACCCATCCAATTGTCCAAATTATGCTTAAATAGAACCAATGAGAGGATTTATTTAACATGAACAGGAAGTTTGTTCCAAAGGTGGGGCAACCTCTGTGAGACAAATCTGTCTCTCCAGCAAGTTCTGTTGATGTCATATGCCAGGTTAAGGTCCTTTGAGCGAGTGACTCATGTGCCATTGACTTGTGAATGTGCAGCATTTCCATGAAAGCTGGGTCAGAGTTTGCTCTATATACACACAGGTTGTCTCTGAGCAGTCTGTACAACAAAGAGTAAAGTGACAATGATTTCAGTCTGTCCACATAAGACAGATCTTGAAGACCCTGAATTTTCTTTGTAAGGAACCTTTGTGGTGTCTCCAATTGCTGCAGGTGTTTGGAAAGGAACATACCAAAGGGAGCATTGCACTCTATTATTGACCTGATGAGGGAAGAGTACAGGGGGGTTATAATCTCTTTTTTTCTGGAGGCAATGCTATTACTTATGAGATGAGCAATATAAAATGCCCTTCTTACCACTGGGGAGACATGGTGATCAAAGTTAAGGCTCCTGTTGACCTGCGTGCCCAGAAATCTCACCACTGACTGTGTGCTTAGGGTATTGCTACTGATGTAGTAGTTTGCAGGAACATCACCATTGCTGAAGGGGATGATAATGCATTTTTTTTTCATTAAGTTTAAGACCATGACTTTGGTACCAGTCATTAATCTGTGTAAGACCTTCTTGCAGGATGTTGACATAGCTAGGGGTTTCAGTGATTGCACTCAGTTTGCAGTCATCAGCAAACATTTTCAGCCATAGTCCTTTAGTTTTAGCCTGTACTTCAGAAAAGTAGATTCTGAACAGTAGTGGTCCCAGAACAAACCCACTGGTTACGAGTCAGCTGGAAGAGGTGAAGTCCTCTTTTTTGACTGTATGAGTTCTATCAGTGAGCCAGTTTGCAACCCACCTGACAATATATGGGTTGATACTCAGCTGGGTGAGTTTATCAATGATGTCTGAATGGGGGATTGTGTCGAAGGCCTTGGCTAAGTTTAGGTAGGCCGTATACACAGATCTATCCTTGTCTAGGGCTTTAGAGACTATCTCGAAGAAGTCCACCAAGTTTAACAGGCATGATTTCCCCTTGACAAAGCCAAACTGAGTGGGGTCGAATGTTTAGAGATTTCCTATATATTTTTTAATAAGGTCCATGATGATTTGTTCCAAGGCCTTGGAGATAAGGCTGGTCAGGCTAATAGTTCTATACTTCTCAGGGTCCATGGATGCACTCACTGCAAATGGATGACAGTAGCTGTTTTCCATTCTGCTGGGATGAAGCCAGTGCTTAGGCTGTGGTTGAAAGCATGCCCAATGGTGATGCTAATTCCTGTTTTAACCCATGAAGAACACAGCCCGGGATGTTGTCTGGTCCCATAGAGGCTATGTTTTTGGCCTTGGAGATGGTGTTTAAGACCTGCTCCTTGGCAATACCAGGTGGGGTTAGGTTTTAGGGATGCTTTGGGGTGTATGTGGTGGGGACAAGTGAGTGAAGTTTTTACAGAACCTGTCAGCCAGCAGGTTTGCTACATCCACAGGTTCTGTATATGTAGTAACATTAACTACAAGTTCAGTGCAATTCTGGGCCTTACCTTTGAGGCTATGGATGTAATTAAAGAATGTCTTATGCTTATTCTTAGTTAGGGAAGCTAATTTGGATTCATAGTTAGCTTTGGAGGACTTCACTAGGAGTCTTATTTGCTTGTTTAATCAGAGGAGGGAGTGTTTCCAGTTTTGAGACCATTCCCTCCTACTCTTAGACAGCAGTTTCTTTTTCCTATTGTATAGCCTATTAATGGTGGTTGTCTACCGGGCAGGTTTGCTTTTCCTTGAAGATCTTGCTTTGGTTCTATCAGGTATGGTAAAGTCAGCACAATTGTACAGGTGCTTGTATAAAGCATTGGTGTATATCTCAGCATAGGTGTCTGTTGCATCAGTGGGAGGGGGGCTATGAAACTATTTATGCTGTCAAGTAAGAGACTGTAATTTGCCTTTCAGAAGTTTTTAGTCAAGTTGTTGGTAAGGGGGTGGGGTCTTTTGTTATAGTTACTTCTAGTGAAACTGATTTGTGGTCTGATATCACCAGGGATGGCCACACACTGGGGGTGGTGCAGCAGTCCCCCACATTGGTGAGCACCAGATACAGAATGTTTGAGCCCCTTGTGGGTGTGTCAACCAGCTGATCCAGGGCATTGGAGTTAATGAAGTCTAGGAATCTTTGGGCAAGTGAGTTAGAACACACATAATTTACCCAGTCAATGGATGGGTAATTAAAGTCACCCAACACCAGGGTGTTTGGTTGTATCTTGATTGACTCAAGTAAATCCAAGTAGGCTGAGTGGATGTCCCGATTCATGGAGGGGGTCTTTTAGCTGGCAGTGACTTGAAGAGTGGTCTTACCTACAGTCAATTGCACCTGAAGTAATTCATGGGAATCGTGCTGTTCAACCAATCTAAAGGTGTATTTATCTTTAATGAATATTGATACACCACCTCCTTTAGTTCTCATCCCATCAGTTTGTGATCCAAATGTGTGAAAGGAAATGTAACTTGATATAACTGGGGTGCTCTCTGCAGCCTTAAACTAGGTCTTAGTGACTGCACAAATGTTAGCATCTTCCAAGGTGAAGACTGCTTCCAGTGATTGCAGTTTCTGGTTTAGATTCCTCGTGTTTAACAGCATAATCTTGATGTTGTTTTTAGAGGGTAGTTTTACAGGCTTACTACCACATGTTCGACACTACTGTGGCTGAAAGTGCAGATATCCGAAGAAAATGTTTGGAAATCACAACACTGACCACAGTAAATGCCGAACTGAGCATTTCAGTGAAGTCGAATGTCAAACATTTCAACATCACTGAAATGCTCATAGCCGCTAAACATATTTTAACATGTTTTGCAGGAGGGAAGCCCCCCTGCACCCCTCCACCCCCCACTTATATATACAAACTTCGAGATCGCACTACACTGAGGAAAGGGTACATTTCCCAATCACCACTATAGTGCGATCTGCACTACACTGTCAAACCTTGCTATAGTGGCTGTTCGCTATTGTAAGGTTTGATAATATAGTACTCACACTAATGGTTCTGCTACCTGATTTACGTACATACATTAATCGTACACAGTGCAATCGACTATGTGATTGTAAACCATTTTACATCGGAAATTTTGTTCTTGTGATATTGCCTAAAAAAAGGCATTATGGGGTGGCAAGAGCCTTAGCCAGTAACTGAAGTGCCAGGAGTGACAGATGTAGACAATCTCTGGCAAAGGATCGAGGTCCGTCAACCATGTCATCCCATGCTGACAGATACTGGATTCCCTTTGAATGACACCAGAAACTTAGCCAATTGTTGAAGTCAATAATTTTTTGTTTGTATTGAGGGATTATCCTAGGTGAAGGTAAAATGCTGCTTAAGGCTAGGGATATACCTGTCTGTGGCACATAATCAGAAAGCTCAGTCATGTCTCTCTTCATATAGTCCATCGAGGTATGTCTCAAGTTGTTCACACCAACATGGACTAAGATAACATAACAGTGCCCATTGTTGACAGACTTGAGTGTGTGTGTGATGTGGTGGATCCTGACACCTGACAGACAGCTGACAGTGACTTTTTCCTTATCCATTCTGGTAAGAGGGATATCTGTATGTCTCACAATTGAGTTGGCTATGACTAAGATGTTTGTTTTTGTGTTATATCTTAGGGGGTTGTCTGGTGAGACAGTGGTGTGTAATATATTATGTGTACTATGTTTGGCAGAGGATGTATTATGTGAGTTGTGCTTGTGTTTGGGAGGTCTCTGGTGTTTTGGTAAGCTTCTGGTAAGTACCTCCACATATGTAGGTTTATGTGTTGTTGGTTTGGTAGGTGCAGGAGGTGAGATGTGGATGCTGGCAGCCTACTTAGTATCAGATGAACTGACTGGTGAGTGACAGAGCCTGGATTTTAGGTTCTTGATATAGATGCATCTCTCACATAATGAATTTGTATGGGCTAGAAGAAGTCGACTGCCAGTGTACATGATGTATTTGCTACATTGTCTCAGGATGCCCATGTCTACCAGGATGGATGGAGAAACTGTGGCAAATTGCTCATCCATAATGCTAGGTAAGTTGATGTGGTTAAAAAACAGGGCGAGGACAGGAAGGACTAGGTAAAGTAGTGGACAGGAGAAGTGGACAAAAAATACAAAGTGCCCACTGAGTGGCACACAGCTACAGTTATCCCACTCCACAAGGGGGGATCGACCTGGGATCCCGGGAACTACTGCCCCATCAGTCTGACGAGCCTGATCTGCAAGGCCATGGAACATATTATCATGGAACTTATAAACAAAGACATTGGCAACCTTCAAACACAGGAGCCCACCCAGTTTGGGTTCATGAAGGGCCGATCTTGTCTCCTGAACCTGATTGACTTCTTTGAATCAGCCTCCAGAGTTGTGGACGAGGGTAAGGCAGTCCACACAGCCTATATGGACCTCGCCAAGGCCTTTGACACCATCCCCCACACTGGAATCATAGACAGACTTACAAAGCTGGGCATTAATCCCTATGTCACTCGATGGGTTGCCAACTGGCTTGCTGATAGAACCCACACTGTAAAAGTAGCCGACTCCAAATCCAGCTCCAGACAAGTGACAAGTGGAGTACCTCAGGGTTCAGTCCCGGGACCGCTCTTGTTTGGCATCTACTTCGCTGCAGTACAGGCCAACACTAAGGGACTCTGGATAACAAAGTTTGCAGATGACTGCAAACTGGGAGCCATTATTAAATCCCCAAATGATGTGGATATTCTACAAAAGTGCCTTACAGAAACAGATGCTTGGTACCAGAACCATGGGCTCAAGCTCAATGCCAAGAAATGTATAGTTATCCCCGGGGGAAAAAACATGTACCCATGAATTACCACATAGTTGGCAGTACACTAAACACTGAAAGTGTGATAAGAGACTTTTGGAAACAGGTGGACAGTGGTCTCACCTTCGATAACCACATCGCCACAACAGTCAGGAAATCCTTCTATGTGGCACACCTCATCACTAAGGGCTTTTCATCCAGAAAAAAGGAGGTCATTGTACCACTTTACTCATCTCTCATTAGACCCATTATAGAATACAATGCCCCATTTGGTATGTACCTCTCAAGGAATCTGCAACAACTGGAAAGGCCACAGAAATATCTCACTAAAAGAATCACAGGCTTAAAGCAGATGCCCTACGCTGATCGCCTTAAAAAACTCCAGCTATACTCTGTCGCATATCATCTACTCAGAGGTGATCTCTTCTTAACATACAAGGCCATGTCAAACCCAGATCTGTTGGACATGCTACACTTAAAGAAATCCCAATCCCTCAGAGCCACATGCTCCAGGGATCTAAACCTTGTCATCACAATAAACAAAACATGCTGGAGGGATAGGTTCCTGACCCAGAGACTCCCCAGACTCTGGAATAGACTGCCCATACATGTCAAGCAGAGCGCCTCTTTGGACATCTTAAAAAGGAACCTTGACGATTGGATGGGAGAAAGGAAATTCACACCGGGGATCATGTCAGTCACCCTGCTAGACAGGGGTCCAGGGAAGTAAATAGTGTGGGAAGAAATAACCAGGAAATTGTTATGGCCAGGCTTGTATAGGCCATAGGGCCGATAGCCTAGTACCAACCTATGAACCTATAAACAAAGGGTAGTGAGTAAGGTCTGTGTTGGTACCTCAGGAGCTTCACTGACTGTATCACCTATCAGTGAGAGACAATTGCGAGAACACACAGATGAAGTACCAACAGAGTGCCAAGGGAAAATTTGCAGGCAGAAATGTTTGTGTCTATACCCTCCAAATGTGCACACTGTGGCTTGGCAGTGCATGATTTGCAAACAAATGCAAACCTGGGCAAACATAATGCTTATGTAGGAAACAAGACCAAACTGATTTAAACAAATTAACCAATAAAAAAGCTCAAAACTGAGCCCTGTTCCAGCAACATTCAATCAGATGAGTTCTAACTGCACTGTCCTGCCACTAGGATGCAGGGGAACCCTCTCCAACAAAAGATGACCCGGCTTAGTGCTCAAGTTATACAATCAGAACTAGATTTAGCAGATCTGAATCTAGACTATGCTACAGCAAACAAAATGCAACAATTTCAGAAAAAAAAAACAGTTCCACTAAGCAGCACAATAGGCCTTCAACCAGAAACTCCCATCTCAGAAGGGCAGAGGCTACCTTCTCCTCCCACAAGACTGTAGACCACAAACCTTCTTCATGTAAAATAACTGGCCTGAAACCCAAGCGCTTAAACCAGAACTAAGACACTTAGAAAAACAGACACACTAAGTCTTTAACCAGCAATTCCAAACTTAGAAGCATGTAAACTAACCCTCCAGCCACAAGAGTGTAGACTGCAAACCTTCTTAATGTAAAACAACTGGCCTGAAGTCCAAGTACTTAAACCAAAAGTAAGAGGCTTGGAATAGCAGTTACAATTTAATCAGGCTACTAACAAGTAGTAATAAATGCAGCGGAATAAATGCAATTGAACACTTTTAAGAACAAGCAGCAAAAGCAAAATAAAGCAATAAAATAAGAAAAAAACACAAATACAGTAAAAGCAGCTGAATAAAGTGCATTTATAAGTTAAGTGGGAAGGGAGGAAACAAATGATAATTCAAGGTTAAGAAACTAAGGGGGTGGGCTTTCCCAAATGACCTCTCTGTACTCAGTAGCATGACCTAATGAGATGGGACTGGGAGAAGTGTCCAAAATCAGATTTATAGTAGGGGGGCAAATCAAAAGCTAAGAAGCAAGCCAAAAAAGCACTCCAGCTAAATAAAGATATTTCTAGCTAAATAAGGAATGCTATTTCTCAGCTCATACCACTAATTAGCTATTTACTATTTGCAAAGGAATTCTTTGCTAACTTTTCTATCTGACCCTAGCCAAGACCTCTAAAAACTCCAACAGAACAGAAAACTTAAAACAAAACAAAAGTAATACAAGAATAAGATACAAAATAGAAGTAACCAAACCTTAAATGCAAAACTTCAATTCAAAGTAAAATGCAGACAGACATTAGCAATATTCAGGCAGAGTACAGCAAGCAAGCTGTGTAGATACTGAAACTTGGTTTCAGTGAAGAGACAGCACTTTTTCCATACCCAGCTTTTGTGTCTATCATGCATTCAGACCTGATGGAAATTGTGGAGGTGATTCCATATTTGCAAGGAACATGCCACCTTTAACCAGATTGCAAGGGACTTAGAAACTGAAGCCACTGAACTTCAACTTATCCAGAGCAAGACAAACTATCAACTTATAACCTGATTACCACACACAATTTCTAGGTATACTTGAGGAATTACCTGATAAAAAAAATACTTTATTATTGGATATTTTAACTATACCTCAATAAACTGATGCAACCATGGCTCTAAAGTGTGGTATGTCCAGGGAGTCTTAGACTTAATAAATAAAACTTTGTAAGAGTAGATAGTTAACAAACCAACTACAGGGCATACTATTCTTCACCTTGTCCTAACTAATATAATCACTACATATATCACCCCTCTGTTTTTTCCATCACTGCTTAAGTATGTCTATAAACGCGTAACCATTTCTTTCAAATTTCTAAAAGTCCTCCAGCTAGTAATTTGGAATTCAAGGATGTCAAATCGAGAAGTCTCCTCAAACTCGATGATAAGATATCCATATTCAGTTTTAACATCACCAGACACACACCAATATAGCTGTTATTTCTATAAAGGAATTTGATTCCTACATAGCTAAGTCCCTCAACATAGTTATCCCTACTGTTATACTGGGAAGTTTAAGAACAAACCAGCTTAAATAAACTCTATACCAAAAAACTTCCTAAATCATTCAACAGGTCTAAAATTCTTCATATTAAAGAGTGAATCAAGAATATCAGTAAGGAATTGAAAGCTACTATCAGAGCCCCTCACTAACACTCTTCAAGAGAAACCTTGACGAGTGGATGGGTAGCAGAAAATACACCCCTGGGATCACTTCATTGGCTCTTCTTGACAAAGGCTCAGTTAATTAATCAATGGGGCGGCGAAAGCTGACACACTATGGTTAGGCTTATAAATGCCCTTGGGCAGATAGCCTAGTACTTACCTATGAACCTATGAACCTATCAGGTCTAGAAAGGGAAATCATGAACTTAAACTAACTTCTGAAGCGAATGATAAGTATAACTCCGTGTTTAATTCCATTAGGAAACTAAGACATAATACCCAGCAGTGTTCTAAACTTATCCAAAATGGCACCACCTACTCAGATCCACTACACATACAAAATATGCTAGCAGACTTTTGTATTGCAAATTTAACTCTTCAACAGCTATATTAATTCTGCAAATTCCCAAAGCCCTTACACTTCCTAATATCACAGAGGAAAATGTACTGAAGGTTCTCTCTCAAAATAAAAGTACTACTTTCATGGGTCTGATAATTTATGCGGATGCCTAATAAACAGCACCACACATGCCCCATGGAGCTTGTCTTTAAATTGTTTAACTTCAGCTTAGTTGCAGGATTTGTCTCTGAAGTATGGCAAATTGCAGTGGTGATCCCCCTACAAAACAACATTCCTACCACTGACCCAAGAAAATATAAACTCTTTAGTCTAAATAGTCTGATTTGCAAATACCATGGAACATATTATATCTAACCTCATAAACTATGATATCAAAAACCTTGTCAGGCTAGACCCATATTAGTCTGGCTTTGCCAAAGGAAGCTCCTGCCTACTCAGATTCTGTTCGAAGGGCTTAATTGGATATTGCCAAAGTATTTGACACAACACCCCAAGATGGCATTATAAGTGTCGTAAAAGCTGATCGATATGTTGAGAGGTAGATAGCCAACTGGCTAAAAGATAGAAGCCTTGCAGTTAAAGTGACAGGTATCCCCTCAGAAAGTGTTAAGGTAAATAATGATATGTCTCAGGGCATAGTACAGGGAACCCTACTTTTCATATGCTACTTCTTTGATCTTCAGATCATGAATCAGGACCTCTGGTTAACTAAGTTTGCAGATGACTGCCAACTGGGTGTCATTGTCACACCTTCTGATATCCATTCATTACAGTAGGAAATAACCCTCATAAACAAGTGGTGTATGGAAAAAGGGTTACAATTTAATGTAAAAAGTGTAATGTATATATATATATATATATATATATATATATATATATATATATATATATATATATATATGGTAAAAAATCTCTTCCTCAACATACATTGTACCTATGAAACTTTGACCATGTCATCTTTGTAAAGGAGTACAGGTAGCTGGGGATGGTCTAAAGGTAGTTTGTTGATAAAGGTTGAGAAGAGCAGCAGGGAAAGAATGGAGCCTTGAGGGACTCCTCTGGTCAGCTGGGGCTGTCAGAGAGACAGCTTCCCAGTTTGACTTTAAAATGCCTGTCTACTAAGAAGTTTTTAAACCAGAGTAATGCATCATTACTAGTGTCAGTGTCTAAGAATGCATTCATGAGAACTTGGCAGTCAATTATATTGAACACTTTAGTCAAATTAGTAACAAGAGCACCTGTAGTGATACCTCTGTTTGTGTTCAGTTGGATGTCATCTATGAGAGTCCAGAGTGCATTGATAGTGTTGCAGTCAGGACAGACTCCATGTTGTTTATAGGAGAAGGGGTGGTCGCAGTGGATGTAATGGGAAAGCTGGGAATAGATGAGCTTTCATCTATTTTCCAAGGGTGGGACAAATGGAGATAGATCAAATGTCTGCACAGCTGGAGGGTTTTGCTTATTTAGGGAGTGGGATTATAATGTCAGCATTATAAATAGGTGTTTTTAAAGATGCAAAGATTATAGATGTGGTTGATAGGGAAGATTAGGAGATCATTGCAGTGGATAACAAACTAGCATAGCAGGCTGTCTGAACTGGAGGGGCATCTGTTTGGATTCTGTTGAGTGCAAACTTTATTATTGTGCTTTATGTTTTTGAAGCAGAACTGGTAAATTAATGGGAGAGCACATAGGGTATGGGGGGGGGGGGGCTATGAAGAAGAGTTGGTGGGGGGAGGCTGCTGAACTCTTAAGAGAGCATTAATGGGAGTTAGGTTGCCCTTGCTACAGTTCTTAATATCAGAACAGTTACTGTCTTGTGGAGTTTTGTGGTGAATAGTTAAATTAACTTCCCTCCCTAACTGCTTTGGAGAGTGCATGAGGTAGGTTTGCTTGGACCTGAATGGGAAAGATTTGTCATCTGATGGATATTTACTAAGTTTTTGAGAATTGTGATGTGGGTGTTATTGCCACTAGAGAGGTCAGCTTTTCATTTTTTGTCAAGATTTGTCTCTGACTTTTAAAAGCTGTCTCACTTCTTTGATATCCATTTTTTTCTTGTGTTTTTTAAAAGTCTCATTTTCTGGGAAAAAGTAGTCTTGTAGGGTGGGTCATCTTCTAAGAGAACAAGAGTCTAGGAGAGAAAGGAGAGAACATTTTTAAGTTTCGGAATGCTGGTTGTTGATTGTGGTCTGAAAGTTTTATGTCTCAGAGGGAGTTTTTAGTGAATGTCCAAAGAAGGTGATGGGTCAGTATGGAGTAGTGATCACCCGGAGATGGTACAGAACATTAATGTTGGTGATGGAAAAGGGTTATCATCATCACCAACTCCCTTTTACCCATTTTCTACATGGAGCCAGGGTGTCATGTTAACTGTATGCTATCTCTCTCTTGATTCAATGCCACACTCCTGCTTTCTTCAATACTTAGGCCTGACTGTCACAGATCTTTTCTTACACAATCTATCCACCTTTTTTTGGATGCCCTTGTTTCCTCTTTCTTTCTGTCTGTCCCAAATCTTCTTCACCCGATTGTCTGTTGTTTTTCTGCCCCCCCCCCCAAGCCTTTCTGTATTGGAGGGAAGCCTCCTAGCTTGTCAGTGGGAGTGGTAAGCACTAGGTAGCCTATCTACCACAAAAGGAGTGTTTTCTGGCCCAGAAATTGTAGTTTATCGGCCGTTTGGGCAGCTTTTCCATCTCTTTCAACTTTCTGGTTTAAAAGCTCATGTTTGCACTTTTCCCGCCTTTCCTGTAACTTGTCTAGTCCACATACAGATTTGCTGTATCCAGGACTGTATGTAAGCTTCTGAGCTCCCCCAGCCTTTCTGTATTGGAGGGAAGCCTTCTAGCTTATCAGTGGGAGTGGTAAGCACTAGGTAGCCTATCTACCACAAGAGGAGTGGTTTCTAGCTCAGAAATTGTAGTTTATTGGCTGCTTGGGCAGCTTTTCCATCCCTTTCAACTTTCTTGTTTAAAAGCCCACATTTGCACTTGTTTCCCACCTTTCCTGTTACTAGTCTAGTCCATATACAGACTTGGTGTATCCAGGACT
The DNA here is from genome assembly GCF_019279795.1 of Protopterus annectens. NCBI lineage: Eukaryota > Metazoa > Chordata > Ceratodontiformes > Protopteridae > Protopterus > Protopterus annectens. Next base: position 686,161,934 of record NC_056729.1, on the reverse strand, counting down.
GTTTGTAAGCTTTTGAGCAGTGCCAAAGTCTGCTCTTAAATTTTTCCCTTAGATCTGCTAGTTCTTTCCTCTCCTGCACCTTTAATTGCTTATTAGTCTAGCACTTTACCAGACTTCTTGTAGCAATTATTGTAGCACATGAAAGTGCTACCAGCACTAAACATTCTACAAGAAACAGCTCCGGTACTTATTATTAATGTCCAACCCTCCTGGCATGTCTTAAGGTCAGTTCCCTGTGCTTTCTCCTATTAACCTGGTGAACCTGGGCATCCTGAGGCAATGTAGCAACTGCTCATGTACACCGACAACCCTCTCCTCTTACCTCCCAACACTCAGACTTGTGAGAGATGCACTTATATATCCAAATTGGAAGCCACGCACTATCCAACCAAGACCGGAATAGCTGGTCAAGAGGAGAAGTTCAACACTTGTGCCACACCACATGGAACACATATCCCTCTAGAACACACACCAGCACTGCCTTCACATAAAAACACAAAGCACACACCCACCTTCGCTGAGGTTCTCAATAAAAATCTACCCAAACAGCAGAGATCTTCAAGGCAGAAAAGTACTTGACCACCACAACACAACACTAATCATGAGACACATAATTCTCCTAAACAGTGTGCCACTCAACCAAAGCCCCTAAGGCAAAACAGCATGCCCAACACACTAGTCATAGGTGACTCAATAGTGAGGTACACTGATGTCCCACTCACTAGGTTGAATAAGTAGAAAGTAACAGTCAGCTGCCTGTCAGGTGCCAGGATTCACCACATAACCCATGCACTCAGGTCCCTCAACAACAGGTACAAATATGACTCTGTCATTGTACATGTGGGTGTGAATGACCTGAGACGTACCTCCCTGGACTACATGAAAAGAGACATGGAGGAGCTCTCGAATTATGTAGCCCAGGTGGGTATGACCCTAGCTCTGAGCAGCATCCTACCATCACTCGGGATAGTACCACAGTACAAGCAGAAAATTATTGATTTCAACAATTGGCTAAGTTTCTGGTGTCATTCTAAGGGGATCCAGAATCTGTCTGCCTGGGATGACATGATTGGCAGACCTCAATGCTTTGCCTGAGATGGCCTGAATCTGTCACCCCTGGGCTTCTGGATACTGGCCAAGGCTCTTGCCACCCCTATAGTGCCCTTTTTAGGCAGTGTTCCAAAGACCAAATTACCACTTTAACAGCTACAAACAAATGCAATCTGAGGGTCATACTGCTGAACACTAGAAGTCTAAATCTCAAAATGCACTCACTCAGAGCAATCCTTAAATTGGAGAACATCGATATTTGTGCTATAACAAAGACCTGGTTCAAGGCAGCAGAAAGCAGCCCTGCACTATCAGGCTATAACTCATTCCACACCTTTCGGCCACAGAACATGGATTGAAGCTCCAAAGGTGGTAGTGTTTATATATTCATAAAGGATGCGCACACCTCCAGACTGGTAACCCAACATAACACATTAGAGATACTTCAGGTGCAGCTAACATTGGGTAAGACAGCGATTCAGGTCACAGCCTGCTATAGGTCCCCAACCATGTCCCAAGACTCACACTCCACATTCCTAAGCACCCTGGAGAATATTAAGGTCTAACCTAACACTCTCATACTGGGTGACTTCAACTACCCCTCCATTAACAGGAAAAACTACTCATATACCAATACACTTGCCCAACGTTTCCTGGAATTCATTAATTCCAATGCTCTGGATCAGCTTGTTCTTACCCTCACTAGAGGAAGCAATATCCTTGACCTAGTCATTACTAACATGGGTGACCATTGCTCTACACCAATAGTCAACTACTCCCTGGTTAGATCCGACCACAAACTAATCACCTTGGAAATCCACATCCCTCCACCCCTCCCCAAAGGTAACCAGCATGAAAAACTTCTCCAAAGCTAACTTTGTGCTCCTAAAAACAGAGGTAGCTAACTTCACGGCACCCATGCAAATGGAGAATAGCTGCATGACTGCTGAATCGTACACCAATGCACTGTATGAACACGTACACAGATGCATGGATCATGCCATACCCAATAGAACCAAGATGCCCTCATCCAAAAAAAGAACGCAATCTGGTGGAACCCTGCCATAAACAAACTCTACAACAGAAGGAGGAAACTGATGCAGAATAAGGTGAAGTCACAAGACTGGAAAAACTCCCTTATCAGCCTCAACAAAAAGTTGAGACCCCTCATCAAATCCCCTATAACTAGCTATGAAAACAGAATTGCAGCAGATAGTAAAGTCAACCACAAGACCTTCTATAGTTATGTAAAGAATCTCCATGGCAATACCCAGATTTGCTCTGAGCTACTGCACAATGGTACCTCCAATGCCAAGCCAACAGATATTGTCAATATACTAGCCGACAGATTCATTGCCAACTTTACCCCTCTCCCCCCAAAGGACCAATCACAATACCAGTAGATTGCCAGGCACCCAGTATTACTGCTGCACAGGTTAAAACAGCATTGTCCAAGGCCAAGAATACAGCCTCTATGGGACCTGACAATATCCCTGGCTGTGTTCTACATGAACTACAGAGTGAACTGGCACCTCACCTGTGTGCCCTGTTCAATCACAGCCTCACTTCAGTCTCTGTCCCTACCGAATGGCACACTGCTACAGCCATCCCTCTCCACAAAGGAGGAGGGACTACAGACCCTGGGAACTGACCTGACGAGTCTGCTATGCAAAGCTATGGAACACATCATCTTGGACCTAATAAACAAGGATATAGGGAATCTCCAAAGTCTGGATCCCACACAGTTTGGTTTTGTGAAGGGTAGACCATGCCTGCTCAGCTTGGTTGACTTCTTTGAGTCAGTCACCAGAGATGTGGATGAAGGCAAGGTGGTTCATACAGCCTACCTTGATCTGGCCAAGGTCTTTGATACCATTCTCCACTCAGGAATCATAGAAAAACTGACTAAGCTAGGCATCAACCCCTATATCACTAGGTGGGTTGCAAACTGGCTCACAGATAGAACCCACACTGTGAAAGTAGCTGACACCTAGTCAGACTGCCGACTTGTCATGAGTCTAGTCCCACAGTGTTCAGTCCTGGGTCCTCTCCTGTTTGGTATCTACTTCTCTAAAGTCCAGGCCAACCCGAAGGGACTCTGGCTGACAATGTTCACAGATGACTGCAAGTTGGGAGCTATTATTAACTCCCCAAGTGATGTTGACATCCTACAGAATGGCCTCACTGAGACCAACGACTTGTGTCAGAACCATGGCCTTAAGTTCAATACCAAAAAATGTGTTGTCATCCCCTTTGGGAAAAACCTGGTTCCCCTGAATTACCACATAGATAGTAGTCCACTGAACACAGAAGGTGTTATGAGAGATCTGGGAACACAGGTTGACAGCAACCTCTCTTTTGATCACCACATTGCCACTGTGGTCAGAAAGTCCTTCTATGTGGCACATGTCATTACTAAGGATTTTGCATCCAGGAAGAAAGAGGTCATTGTCTCCCTCTTCTCTTCCCTCATTAGGCCAGTCATCAAGTACAATGCCCCATTTGGCATGTACCTCACTAGACACCTGTAACAACTGGAGGGGCCGCAAAAGTACTTCATAAAGAGGATCCTAGGCCTTAAACACTTGTCCTGTATGGACAGACTCAAAACACTCCAGCTATTCTCTATCTCATATCACCTACTTAAGAGGTGATCTCTGCTTGACTTACAAAGCCATGTCTGACCCAAATCTGTTAGAAATGCTACATCTAAAGAAATCCCAATCCCTCCACACCACATGCTCCAAAGACCTCAACCTCATTACCACAATCAACAGAATGTACTACAGGGACAGGTTCATAACCCAGAGACTGCCCATGCTATGGAATAGACTTCCCATACATGTCAAGCAGAGCACCTCACTGACCCTCTTCAAGAGCAAACTTGATGAGTGGATGGGAAATAGACAATTCACCCCAGGGATAACTCCAGTGGCTCTACTTGACAGAGACACTGGGAACTAAGGTTGGGTGGCACGATGCCAGGGTAATCCTATGGCTAGGCTTGTAAAGACCCCAGGGCCATTAGCCTAGTACACACCTATGAACCTATGTGCCTGAACTACTGTAATCTGTTCTTTTTGGTGTTTTTCTGCAATTGGAGCTACTTTGACGTCTGCTCTCCTGTCCTCTTGTCTTCACCTGTCCCACACTGTGCAACTTACTACCTTTCTTGGCACTTTATTTCCATCACCTCTAGCTGTCTCATCTGCTTTGCCATCACTGCCCAGGTTTCTGTACAAGATAGTAGCTTTACCTTTCACTTTTTTGGCATTTTTCTGTCATACATGACACCTGACAATATATGCCATTTGGCTGCAGTCCCTCTGATTCTACCTTTGACATCTTCATTCAGACTTCCCTTCTCCTCCCTTCTCAGATACTTGAAGCTATTAACCTGTTCCACTATCTTAATTTCTATGTCAGTTCTTAGTTTCTTCTGATTTCTCCAATTTTCTACCATTACTTCTGTCTTATCTGTACTTAGTTTCATCCCATGTGCTTTCAGTGTTGCATTCCATGCCCCTATTCTTCATTGAAGGTCTTTCTCAGAGTCCGTCTGTAATGCCACATCGTCTGCACACAACAACTTTGTTACTCTGTCCACTCCAACCTATTTGCTAATGTAGTCCATCACCAGTATGAATAACAGTGGGCTCAGAGCTGAAGTCTGGTGCACACCCACTCCCACCGGGAACCCCTCTGTGAGACGGAGCACTGTTTGTGCTTGATTCATTGGGTCCTTGTACATAGCCTGCACTAATTCTACCAATGTTTCTGGGACTTCAAACCAAATCAGCTTTCTTGGAACCTTGTGATATGCTTTCTCCAAGTCTAGGAATTCCCGGTTGGTCTCTTTCATCATCTTTATCTTCTTCTCAACTAACTGTTTCCCTGCAAACTTCTGGTTAGTTGTGCTGCATCCTGATCTGAATCCAAACTGCTTATCTCCCATCTTACTTTCTACTACTCTGTGTATCTGTTTATCAATTACCATCTCCAGAACTTTCATGCAATGTGACAGGAGTTTGATACCTTTGTACTGCCCATAGTTGCGGATGTTCCCTTTGTTTTTGTACACACTGGCACAAGTATGCTTATTCTCCAGTCATCTGTGATACGCCTTTTTCTCCACACTGCTATGAGTACCCTCTGGAGCTATTTCTCCCCTAGCTCACCCAGGGTCTATATCTTTTAATTGAAAGATGTATTCATCAAATATGTATTCATTGAACACTAATCAGTGAAATTCATTTCACTGAATCCTGGACTTTTTACCGGGGTTAGGAGCATCTCACCCACCAGCACTCCAGAACAGACATTGCACTAAATCAAACCCACACTGTCTCTCTTTCTGAACCATATGTTGGCTAGTATCAAGCCATTTGCTAGAAAGATGTCTAGAATGGCCTGTCTTTCTTTATTCCTATTTCTCCATCCAATGTGGACCCAGGCAGTCCTCATCCTGCTCTGTCTGTCCTAATATGTGCATTTAAGCCACCCATTATTAGCACCAATTCTTGTTGTCTTGATTTATCTAGTAGGTCCTGCAACTACTGTATGAATGCTCTCTTTTCCTCAATATCTCATCCCTGCTGTGTGGCATAGGTTGAGATAGTGAATGGTGCCCTATCATTACACCAGAGTGTGACTGTCATGAGTCTGTCACTGTTTTTGATGATATCTCTCATCACCTTCTGAAGCCTCTCTCTTGCCATAGTTCCCACACCATTTCTAGCCAGTCATCTTCCTGAGTAGTATATTCTGGATCTTTGCTGCACTGCCCTTCCATCTTGTCTCTTGGATACATAGGATGTCCAGCCTCCTCCATATCACCATGTCATCCACTTCCAAGCTGCATGCTGTCAGTGAAACCTACATTGAGTGTAGCAATTCTTAGTTCCTATTTGGCAGGTTGATTGGTTTTATGTCCAGCTTTTTCTCAACAGAGCTATCTCAAGTAACCTATTGACCTAGCTGCTGGGCTTTATGGCAGCAAACTGGCCAATAGGGGAAAATTCACCTCTCCAACTGTTAGCATGGGTTCTTGGTGTAGGTTGAGTCCTGACCCCCCTTATCACTGGTAACTACCCATGCCCATTTGGCGATATTAGTCAACATGACCAAATTACCTAGAGCCATATTTTACTCCATCCAGTGGCTAGCCCTGCCATGGCGTGCAGTCTGTGATATGTATTCTCCTATCTTCAGGATACTATGCACCACAGTAGATGCTCAAAGCAGTTGTTCTATACAACTCTTTCCCCTATGCACCATGTAGAGTCTGTGCTGCTGCCCATAAGGTCATTAACTGATGAGTTTGAGATGGAAACACTCAGCATGTTTTTCAAAGGTAGAAGGAATCCCACAGAGGCACAGGAAGAACATGCAAACTCCAAACAGGCATTCGCTGGATGTCAGGATCAAACCTTGTACCTTGTGCATAGGAGACAAAGACCTTAACCATTATGCCAACTGGTCTCCTTTTGATAGAAAATGGTATGATAATGATAATTAAGTTGAAAGAGGAGTGCACAGTGGATTTAAAGTTGGATCTTCTGGATTGTGAAATTAGTTAAATGAAGCCATGGACTGCTAGAAAATGAAATAATTCAGTGGAGTGGGGGCCAGGGAAGTTGATATTGAAGTCCGCTATTATGATGGGGTTACTGTGTCTGAGAATGAAGCTAATGATAGCAGAGATGAAAGAGGTGAATTATAGTGGAGATGGGGGGAAGTAGGCAGAGACCAGGAAGCTGGGGTTTCTAAATGAGGTGAATTTTATGATAATACAGTTAGGACTTGCATTAGTCTGAGAGTTTTTGTACCACCTCCTGATGTTTTCCCAAATTTGATCCAAAAGGATTTTGTAAGAGGGTATGCAATGTTGTATGCTCGAGTCACTTATTTTTAGCCATGACTCAGTTATGGCAAGAATGTCTAGGTTATGTTGAAGCATGAAGGAGTTAATCAGATTAATTTGTTTCTAATACTAGATGCATTTAATAGGGCACATGAAAGGATAGAGCTGAGTTGACAGAAGGAAATATGGGGTGGGTAAGGGTTGGGTTCTATGTTTCCCATTAGTAGAAGCGTGTCAGTGATGGAGTTTGCTAGTGAAAACAGCTTGTTGCTGAGCTTAAGGATGTGGTATGAGTTTTGGGATGTTGAAGTGAGTAGGAGAATATGTTTATGTGTGTCGAGAAGATGGAAAGGGGGCATGTTCTGGTGTGTGAAATGGTATGGTATGATGGAGATGGTGATATCTGGGGAAGAAGGTTGTGGGAATTATTATTGAGTAGGATATGCTTTGTTTAGCTTTGTGAGGCTGTATAATAGAGTTGATATTGGGTAGACAGAAAAGTAGGCCTAAAATTGGGTGTAGGGTTTGGTAGGGAGGAATCATGACAGGTAGGATATGTAAAGAGGGAGATAATGAAAGAGCCCTTTCGTGGTGGTTAAAATATAGCGTTTATCTGTTTAAGAAGAGGAACTTAAAGGGAGGTCTGTGTGTGGGAAAGGATGTTATACATTGCATAGTTTGGGGGATGGCTTTGGAAAAAGGGGTGAGAGAGTTGCAATGTAAGACCCAGCTCTCATATCAGCAGGAACCAGTCAGTAGGAGCATGCACAATGGGACACTGTTTCAGCATAACCACAAGTGAGTAAACACATGGAGAGTATAGTCTAAGTGTAGGGATATTTTTTATTTAATTTTAAAGAATGCACCTTAGAACTTTCAAAATTCCACCCAGGATAGATCACTAACCTAATACACTAGTCATATCTAAAACATGGCTCATACCTCATATACATGACTGTAAATCTATATTACCAGGATACTTGATAGAACTAATGAATATTATATATATTTTACAAAAAAGATTCAGTGAGGCAAGAGAGTATTTTGGGTAGATTGAGGAAAAACCTTTCCCTCAAAAGTTAAACTTAAGGACGGCACAGTGGTGCAGCGGTAGCGTTGTCACCTCACAGCAAAAGGTTCTTTGGTTCGATTCTCGGCTGGGGTGCCTTCTGTTCGGAGTCTGCATGTCCTCCCTGCATTTGTGTGGGTTTCGTCCAGGTGCTCCGGTTTCCTCCCACATTGCAAAGACATACATCTGGAGCCTTTCTTCCCGGGCCTCTGCTGAAAATTGGCTTTGTTCCAAGTCAGACTTTCCCGGTTAACAAATGTTAAATAAAAAATGTTATGAAGCAACAGTTACCAAATGATAAAATAATACAGTAACCATTTGAAATGTCAGGACCTGTTTGAGCAATTCCCAAAATATGGAGACTGAATGGCTGAAAGATCAGATACTAAGTCCTAGATGCCATTTCTTGGAATATTCCTTTTCTCAGAGGTATAGGGATCACAGAGTTGGTATATACACACATATATATATATATATATATATATATATATATATATATATATATATAAAATTGGGGATGTGGGGACCTTACCCCTCACATGGGGGGGATGCAGGTGGGCTTGTCCCTCTTATAAAAAGAAGTTTTAAGGAGAAGAGCAATTTTTGAGATTCACTCTTTTCCTGTATTTTCAGCCTTTTTTTTTTCAATATGGAGTCAAGTAATATGTGTCTGAATTTAATCAGCCCCTCACGCATCACACTTTATGTGTTTTTGAAAATGTTTATGAAAGTAGCACAAGGAGTACATTCAACAAACTGGAAATAGAAACATATTATAATTTAACACATATTAAGTTTAAATGAACTGTATAATGACATAAGTATCCAGGTGATGAAGCTTGATTTGGGGGAGACGTTGTGATTATGGACACTTAAAATTACATTCAGACGATCAGTGGTTTGTTACTGGATGAGAAATGCAATAAATGATGTTCTATTGCATATGCTAGTTAACAATTTGACTATTTTAGACACAATCAATTTTTTTGGCGTAAAATTTTTTAAACTGCTTAATCTGTTTGAATGTCTTAAAATTCATAAAGCTTTATACATTTTTATACTCAGACCTATTATACCAGCAAAGGTTTCGTAAGTGAGCCCTTGGCTATATTTGTTGGTCACACCCTTAAGGAATTAATACCTCTAATACCTAGTTACACATCTACATAAGCGTTCTTGCAACTTTTAAAAATCCATATTTGTGAAAAATATGTTGTTTGCAACTGCCAGTGTTGCAAAGTTATATACAGTCATGCCATATGAACAAGAAAGAAAATTGTTGAGAGTATTTTAAGAACTACAATTCAAAATGAACCTTAGCATGTGTTTCTGTTTATAGCATGGGTGCACAAAAACAGTAACAATGATATGATAAATGCTAGGGGGACATAATGAGTTAGTTAAGTTAGATGAGGAGGAACTAACGTTTATAAATATAAACGCATACTGTAAAATGTTTTTTGAGCAGTCTGGTTTGGGTTCAAAGTTATTATCCATAAAACATCAAGGCACATACAGCTGCATTTCTTTTACTGCAAATTTATTTATGCAAGCCCAAATGCTGTTGCTGCAGGTTATGATAGTGCAATGGATTCTTAAAAACATAATTTTCTTCTACTGGTGTGGTGTATTGGGGTTGTAATAACTGTGAAGCATTTATGTTATCAAAATCATTCATAAGTTAACTCAAAAAAACTATGAACATACCTTGAAAAAGAAATAAACTGAGAATGGCTTGTTTTGACACAATTTATGTTTCAAGTTTTTCATTTCAGATAGTGTAGAATTGAATATCAGCGGAGGAGAGGTGAAATCTTTATTGGAGAAATATGAGGTGGAATGTCAAATTAAATTAAATGCAATTGTTTTGCCACGTATTAATTCCATTTCTTTCTGAGATTTATTACAGTTAATGCCTCAGAAATGATGGTAAGTAAAATTATATACATTACCTTTTATCACATTTTTAGACATTTCTATATTTGTTACATAAGCATTAGGATTTTTAAGATGTGTTTTTAACATATTGTTCATGTCAAAAAACATTGCTTAGTAAAATTCTATTGAGTGGTGCATTTGTATTCACACAAAAAGCAAAATATAGAGTAAAACCACAGTCCACGTAGTGAAGTTATGATCCAAAAAAGAAGAAAACTGGATAACGCCATTAGTAACAGACTATTACAAAACAAAGCTTTCAGGTAAAAAACCCTTCATCAGTGTATAACCATCAAAGGTAAAACAGTTCACTTAAATACACACAGCCTAATAATTAATTGATCATCATTCAATTACGACCTTAAAGTAAAACACAGTTATTGCAGGCACATTTGCTTGTGCTTCAGTATAGGTTTTAGTGACACTGTCTGGTTAATACCAGACAAAGTGTCTGCATTCATTCTTAAAATCCATTTACATTCCTTGATCTCTAATTGATTATTAAAATCACCTCTTCTTAAATTTACTATTACTTTGTCTATTACCATAAAAACAAAAGTATGAGCTCTACTATATCCATTTGTATGCTTAGTTAATGAATTTGTACTAATATTTCTTCTTGTGTCAGACCTATGCTCAATAATTCTATCTTTAAGACGTCTTGTCGATTTACCTATGTAAAAAGCAGTACACAATTTGCATGTAGCAAGGTAAACAATGTGTGTAGTATTACACATGGCAAAGCAACTGAATTTATATTCCTACCCACTTACTGGATGGACAAAAGAGGTATGACTATTTATAGCATTACAACAACAACAGTTTAGACAGGGTGCAGTCTGATTTTTATTAATATCTACTCCCTCTACCCTCAGCATGTCTTTATAACATAACTTTTGTTTTAAGTTGGGTAAATTCCTATATGAGAAAGACAGAGACCTATCAATAATAGAATGTAATTCAGGTAAAGTACACACCGATTGTTTTTAACAATTCTACTTATGTCGCTAGTATTTCTATTATAAGTCATAACATAACGTATATTTTCATTATTTTCAGGCAATCTCATCCCATTATAGTCATCAGAAGTCACAGTGCCAAAATAAGGTCTTGCAACAGAACTACTCAGTTGTAATAATTCTTCAATCTCCCTAAGTGTTCTGCGTCATGCCCCCTCTTTATAAACTCACTGTTGAATTCATTAGCTTGTTGCTAGTATAAAGTTGTTGAAGTATTCAGCCTACTCGTTCTTAAAAATTGCCCTTTAGTAATGCCTCTGAAGACATGTGGGGCATGCATGCTCGTACGATGTAAAAATATATTCCTATGCATAGGTTTTTTAAACATTGTAGTTTCTATATCGATACCATCATATTTAATGGAAACATCAAGAAAGTTAATATGCACTTTAGAACAAGTCATTGTAAACTTCAAAAACTTGCAATGGGTACTCCTGTTGCCAACACTTATGCTAACATAGTATTGGATAAATGGGAACACGAGGTTATATATGATGGACCTGTACATTTCTCACAGCATGCATCTTGTTTTAAGCATTTTGTTGATGATTTTTTTTTTGTGTGGCATGGCACTAGGATGGAGCTTGATATTTTTTTCAATTATCTTAATTCTAGCATTCATTTTTTGAAGTTTACAATGACTTGTTCTAAAGTGGATATTAACTTTCTTGATGTTCCCATTAAATATGATGGTATCAATATAAAAACTACAATGTTTAAAAAACCTATACATAGGAATACATTTTTACATCGTACGAGCATGCATGCCCCATATGTCTTCAGAGGCATTACTAAAGGGCAATTTTTAAGAACGAGTAGGCTGAATACTTCAACAACTTTATGCTAGCAACAAGCTAATGAATTCAACAGTGAGTTTATAAAGAGGGGGCATGATGCAGAACACTTAGGGAGATTGAAGAAGTATTACAACTGAGGAGTTCTGTTGCTAGACCTTATTTTGGCACTGTGGCTTCTGATGACTATAATGGGATGAGATTGCCTGAAAATAATGAAAACATACGTTATGTTACGACTTATAATAGAAATACTAGTGACATAAGTAGAATTGTTAAAAACAATCGGTGTGTGCTTTACCTGAATTACATTCTATTATTGATAGGGCTCTGTCTTTCTCATATAGGAATTTACCCAACTTAAAACAAAAGTTATGTTATAAAGACATGCTGAGGGTAGAGGGAGTAGATATTAATAAAAATCAGACTGCACCCTGTCTAAACTGTTGCTGTTGTAATGCTATAAATAGTCATACCTCTTTTGTCCATCCAATAAGTGGGTAGGAATATAAATTCGGTTGCTTTGTCATGTGTAATACTACACACATTGTTTACCTTGCTACATGCAAATTGTGTACTGCTTTTTACATAGGTAAATCGACAAGACGTCTTAAAGATAGAATTATTGAGTATAGGTCTGACACAAGAAGAAATATTTGTACAAATTCATTAGCTAAGCATACAAATGGATATAGTAGAGCTCATACTTTTGTTTTTATGGTAATAGACAAAATAATAGTAAATTTAAGAAGAAGTGATTTTAATAATCAATTAGAGATCAAGGAATGTGAATGGATTTTAAGAATGAATGCAGACACTTTGTCTGTTATTAACCAGACAGTGTCACTAAAACCGATACTGAAGCACACGCAAATTTTCACTTTAAGGTCTTAATTGAACGATGATTAATTAATGATTAGGCTGTGTGTATTGAATATTTAAGTGAACTGTTTTACCTTTGATGGTTATACACTGATGAAGGGTTTTTTACCTGAAAGCTTTGTTTTGTAATAAATGGTCTGTTTCTAATGGCGTTATCCAATTTTCTTATTTTTTGGTGCATTTCTGTCACATGATTTGTAGCATTGTTCTGCTTTAACATGTTTTTCACTGCTATTGTATATTCTGAAGAAGTCACTTTAACAAAGACAAAGCTGCTGAACATTTAGACTAGTCTATGTACTTTGTGTAGTGGTTGCTTTTGTAAATGATGAAAAGTAAGAGACTGGGAGGAGTAACGATGAGAGTACAATCATCCCTGAAATTAATTTGCACAGCAAGCAACTGCCCCCCCCACCCGAAAAAAAAAACTTGCAGGTCATGAAGCCTAAAGCAACTTCTTCTTCTTCTTTCGGCTGCTCCCGTTAGGGGTCACCACAACAGATCAACTGTTTCCATTTCTTCCTGTCCTCTGCATCTTGCTCTGTCACACCATCCACCTGCATGTCCTCTCTCACCACATCCATAAACCTTATCTTAGGCCCTCCTCTTTTCCTGTTACCTGGCAGCTTCATCCTTAGCATCTTTTTCCCAATATACTCAGCATCCCTCCTCAGCACATGTCCAAACCAACGTAATCTTGCCTCTCTGGCTTTGTCTCCTAACCTTCCAACCTGGGCTGACCCTCTAATATACTTATTCCTAATCCTGTCCATTTTCGTCACACCCAATGCAAATCTTAACATCTTCAACTCTGCCACGTCAAGCTCTGACTCCTGCCTTTTTGTCAATGCCACTGTCTCCAACCCATATAATATAATATAGCTGGTCTCACTACCCTCTTGTAGACCTTCCCTTTCACTCTTACTGGTACTAGTCTGTCACAAATCTCTCCTGACACTCTTCTCCACCCACTCCATCCTGCCTGTACTCTCTTTTTCACCTCTCTGCTACACTCACCATTACTCTGAACTGTTGATCCCAAGTATTTAAACTCATCCACCTTCGCCAGCTCTACTCCTTGCATCCTCACCATTCTTCTACCCTCCCTCTCATTCACACACATATATTCTGTCTTAGTCCTGCTGACCTTCATTCCTCTTCTGTCTAGAGCATATCTCCACCTCTCCAGGGTCTCCTCCACCTGTTCCCTACTCTCACTACAGATCACAATGTCATCTGCAAACATCATCGTCCAGGTTGACTCCTGTCTGTTCTCGTCTGTCAACCTGTCCATCACCATTGCAAATAAGAAAGGGCTCAGAACTGATCCTTGATGTAATCCCACCTCCATCTTAAACGCATCCGTCACTTCCACCGCAGACCTCACCGCTGTCACACTACCCTTGTACATATCCTGCACCACTCTTACATACTTCTCTGACACTCCCGACTTCCTCGTATAATACCACAACTCCTCTGTAGGCACCCTGTCATATGCTTTCTCTAAATCCACAACGACACAATGCAACTCCTTCTGACTTTCTCTGTACTTCTTCATCAACACTCTCAGAGCAAACATTGCATCTGTAGTGCTCTTTCCTGGCATGAAACCATACTGCTGATCACTAATCATCACCTGCCTTCTTAACCTAGTTTCCACTACTGTTTCCCATAACTTCATGCTGTGACTGATCAATTTAATCCCTCTGTAGTTACAATAGCTCTGCACATCACCCTTATTCTTAAAAATCGGTACCAAAACACTTTTTCTCCATTCCTCAGGTATCCTCTCACTTTCCAAGATTTCATTAAACAATCTAGTTAAAAACTCCACTGCCATTTCACCTAAACACCTCCATGCTTCCACAGGTATGTTATCTGGACCAACAGCCTTCCCATTCTTCATCCTCTTCATAGCTATCCTTACTTCCTCCTTGCTAGTCCACTGCACTTCATGATTCACTATCCGCACATCATCCAACCTTCTCTCCCTCTCATTCTCTTTATTCATCAGCCCCTCAAAGTACTCTTTCCATCTGCTCAACATGCTCTCCTCGCTTGTGAGTACATTTCCCTCATTATCCTTTATCACCCTTACCTGCTGCACATCTTTACTAGCTCGGTCCCTCTGTCTAGCCAATCAGTACAGGTCCTTTTCTCCCTCCTTAGTGTCCAACCTTTTAAACAACTCTTCATACGCCTTATCCTTAGCCTTCGCCACCTCTCTCTTTGCCATGCACCTCATCTCCTTATACTCTTGTCTACTTTCTTCATCTATCTGACAATCCCACTTCTTCTTCACCAACCTCTTCCTCTGTATACTCTCCTGTACTTCCTCATTCCACCACCAGGTCTCCTTGTCCTCCTTCTTCTTTCCAGATGTCACACCAAGCACCTTTCTAGCCATCTCTCTTACTAGGTCTGCTGTAGTTACCCAGCTATTTGGTAACTTTTCACTGCCACCCAGTACCTGTCTTAACTCTTCCCCGAACATCACCTCACAATTACCCTTTTTCAATTTCCACCATTTGAAGCCTTAAGCAACTCCATACTGGATATATATATATATATATATATATATATATATATATATATATATATATATATATATATATATAGGTTCATAGGTTCATAGGTAGGTACTAGGCTATTGGCCCTAGGGCCTATATAAGCCTTGCCAACAAGATACAATGGCTTTTGCCACCCAAGAAAATTATTTTCCTGTGCCCCTGTTGAGCAGAGCCCCAGTGGTGATCCCCGGGATGAATTTCCTATTTCCCATCCAATCATTAAGATTTTTCTTGAAGAGTGCTAATGAGGAGCTTTGTTTGATATAGATAGGTAGTTTATTCCAGAGTATGGGAAGTCTCTGGGACATGAATCTATCCCTCCAGCATGTTCTGTTTATTGTGGTGACAAGGTTTAGGTCCCTGGAATGTGTAGCTCTGAGGGACTGGGATTTCTTTAAGTGCAGCATGTCCAACAGCTCTGGGTTTGACATAGCTTTATATGTTAGGCAGAGATTACCTCTGAGAAGGGGATATGCGATGGAGTAAACCTGGAGTTTTTTGAAACGGTCTGTGTAGGGCATCTATTTGAGGCAGGTAATCCTCTTTGTGAAGTATTTCTGCGGCCTTTCAGTTGTTGTAGATGTCTTGTGAGGTACATACCAAAAGGGGCGTTGTACTCTATAATGGGTCTGAGTGACGAGTAGAGGGGAACAATGACCTCTTTTTTTCCTGGATGAGAATCCTTTTGTGATGAGGTGTGCCATGTAGAAGGATTTCCTGACTACTGTGGTGATGTGATTATCAAAGGAGAGACTACTGTTCACCTGTGTCCCAAGTTCTTTTTTCACACTTTCGGTGTTAAGTAGACTACCACCTATGTGGTAGCTCATGGGTACAGAGTTTTTAATAAAAGGGATGACAATGCACTTTTTGGCATTGAGCTTGAGGCCATGGCTTTGAAACCAGGCATCTGTCTCAGTGAAGCCCTTTTGTAGGATGTCCACATCGTTAGGAGTTTTGATTATGGCTCCTAGTTTGCAGTCATCTGCGAACTTTGTTAGCCAAAGACCTTCTGTCTTAGCCTGTACTTCAGAAAAGTAGATACCAAACAGGAGAAGACCCAGGACTGAACCCTTTGGTACTCCACTTGTCACTGGTCTGAAGTCAGATTTGGAGTCTGCTACTTTCACAGGGTGGGTTTTGTCAGTGAGTCAGTTGGCAATCCATCTTGTGACATTGGGATTTATACCTAGTTTAGTGAGTTTATCCATAATTCCAGAGTGGGGGATGGTGTCAAAAGCCTTGGTGAGATCTAGATAGGCTGTGTGAACCTTCTTACCCTCGTCTAAGGCTTTGGTGACTGCTTCAAAAAATTCTATCAGGTTTAGGAGACATGATCTGCCTTTTACAAACCCAAACTGGGTGGAGTCCAGAGTTTGGAGATCACCAGTGTCTTTGTTTATAAGTTCCATGATGATACGTTCCATGGCCTTGCAGACCAGGCTTGTTAGGCTAATGGGGCGGTAGTTATAATAATAACATATATATATATATATGGTTCTATCTGACTTGGATCAAAACCCGACGCTGAGAACATCGACATGGGAAAAGGCTGTGGATGTATGCGGTAGTGACGGACGGTAGGAAAGAAAAGGTAAGTGTGCGACTGTGATAGTTTGTGGGTTGGACCTTAGGGTTAGGGTTTGGGTTAAGGTTGTAGGTAGTTGTGTATGTGAGGTTTAGTGTTGGTTTGTAAGGATTCTGGTGTGGTTGTGTTGTGTGTGTGCTTTTTGGACCGGGATTTGTTTTGTTTGTTGCTTGTCGGGATTATGGTTTGTCGGGCATGTGAGGTTTCGTGTTTGTGAAATGTCGGTTATGTGGTGTCGGCGATTTCGTTTTTGACTTGTCGACGTTGTAAGATAGATCCATATATATATATATATATATATATATATATATATATATATGTGTATGTACATATATATATATATATATATATATATATATATATATATATATATATATATATCTTACCTATGGGAAAGTACTAAAGTAAGGATGATAGTTTGAGTCAACCATGTATGTGAACCACTATAAATGTATGTGATCTCCCTCATCAGTAAGTAATCTCCAACTATTTCCTATCAGTTAATAATTTCCAACTATTTACTGTGTAGATTGTAGAAAATCTTGAACATGTGTGTATATATTGTTGAGCAAATGTCCATTTTGTAATAATTTCACTGTATGTGTACTTGTTATATATGTCTCGAACTTTTCTCCCCGGGCCTCCACTGAAAATGGACCTATATCCAGTCGAACTTTCCCGGTTAACAAATGTAAAATAAAAAATAAATAAATAAATAAATATATATATATGTTTCCTCTTTACAATCCCAAAAAGCTCGAATTTCAGTATCTTGGGACCGTAAAGGTGAAAATGTGAAAACTCGAAAGTGCATAAGCGCGAATTCGAATAGTTCAAATCCGCACGTATGTAGTGGAGTAACGGGATGGGAAGTGTTTGGCAGGGATGATTTAAGTAAGTGAAAGTAAATGAGTATACGTGAGTTTTATTGTAAGTTGTGCATGTAGGTTAGGATAGGGAGGTTGCGTTTGTGTATGGGTGATGTGTGTGTGTGTGTGTGTGTGTGTGTGTGTGTGTGTGTGTGTGTGCGAGGGAGTATGGAATATCTGCATGTGAGTGATGCATTTTTCAACTGTTAGTGCAATCTCGGAGTTGGTATATATAAGTAGGGGGGGTGTGGAGGTGCAGGGGGGCTTGACCCCCTGCGTAGATGTAGTGTAGGATTGTGTAGTTTGTGTATTGTGGGTTGAATGGTGTGCGTGTTGTATATTTTTTGTGAATGTTCGGGATTTCAGTTTTTCGTGTTTGTGTGTTTTGGGATTGTGGGCTGTTCGACTTTATAGTTTCGCGATACTGAAATTCGAGCTTTCAGTATCTCGACATTATAAAGGGGAACCATATATATGTATATGTATATATATATATATATATATATATATATATATATATATATATCTATAGAGAGAGAGAGAGAGAGAGAGAAGTTTACTATCAAAATTTAGAATTGAGGTTTGGTGAACACAGGAATGCTGAATATGTGTTAGCTGATTCCCGTATTGCCAAACTACAATATGTGGTCGCCACTACAAATAGAGATTGCGGTACAGTGTGCATCAAGAAATCCACCCTTTTCCTCTCGATAGTGCAATCTCAGAGTTGGAATATATAATTTGCAGGGGGTGTGGGAGGAGCAGTCTCCCACAGGGATATGCAGGGGGGCTTGCCCTCCTGCAAAATCATGAATTACAGCAAAATGCAGTACTGAACTGCATACATTCGACTGCTGGAAAGCAGGCAGGCAAGTGGCTGTAGGTATAAAAAATGAAGACATTGAAAATGTCAAATTTGATATCTTCGGATATATAGTTCCACATTTTCGGCTAAGTGATATGCAGACCATCAGCATTTCCGCTCGGTATTTTGACTAGATTTTATTATGATGTTCAGAATTTTTATTGTAAACCTATACATACATGCATTTATTTAAAACAAGAAAAAGTAATAAAACAATTCCCAGACAGAATCCCCTGGGTCAGAGACAACTGTTCCAATGAACTAGCATATCTTTAAAATTTTCAAAACTGCTTGGAATCAGTGAACCCATTAGTATCCAGATTTTCAAGCACAGTCCCTGAGATTCATGAAGCTTGCGCCAGGCACAGGCGTAGCGTAGGCATTCTAACACCAAATATGGCTGCCGAGTGATTCAGGTACGAGCCGATTCCAGGTGCACTACCAGCGTATGCCAGAGCTCCGTAGCTCCTGGCGCATGTATGCTAATCACCCCATGCGCAGTAGTGCAGCATGCAAATGAAGGTACATAGCGATTCATGAAGTGGTGCAGGCGTAGCGTAAGCATACAGAAATGTAAATCAAAAAACACGGTTTCCATTTTCCCAAACATAATATCGGAGCCATGAAAGCAGAACAAACTTACATATGATAATGTTAATATATGCCAATGGCTGGATATATAGCCAATGGAGTAAAAATACATGCACGACACATAATAAATAACATTTACCGCCGTGGCCACACTAACGCAAAGTAAACTCGCAGTGCTGCGGTGCACAAATGGGATCATAACGAAAATATATTTAGATATTATAAAACTGCAATGTAACACAAGTCATGAATTCCCCATAATAGTCAATGGTAGGCATGCTACACCACAACCATGGCACAAGGGTTGCTAAGGGTCTGTGACAGTGTTTGGCATGGTAACTAGTAATTAGTAGTCAATGCCATGCAAATGAGGCAAGTAATACTGAATCGCAAACGCCTTGTCGACATAAGGCTGTACCACGTGGCGTAGCAGTATAACACCGAGGAGTGGCCTGGAAGTATACATGATATCAGGAGAGGGGTGTAGCTGTAAGCACAATGGAGCATTGCTAATCCAGGTTGCCCATTGCTAAGCAAAGCCACAGGATAGGGGTGTGGATGTAGCCATAGCTTTGCTTAGCTGAGAGCACACAAGGTGACCGAAAGCGCATATGTACACGGATGACAACGGGCTCGAAACCCAGTAAATGGCTGCATGCTGCGCACCACAGTTGAAACAGGAAGGTTACAGGAAGACAGTAAGGAAATGCCACAGCAGGGTAATTGGAGTACAAGTGAGTAATTAACACCTAATAACTCACAGTGGGCCATTGACGGTAGCTAACAAGGCTGCTAGCAGCAACCTGCAGAACAGGAAAAGGGAGGTGCCAGATTGCAAAGAAAAGAGAACTGTCACAGCAGAACAAAGCAAACCTGCAGTAGATCGGCTACAGAACACATTTCGCAACACAATCCTGGGTTGGGAAAGTACAAAACAAAAAAGCAGGCTGCTGGATACATGCCTGACAATGGGAGGGGAATCGGGTTGAAAAATGAAGGCAAGGGCAAGAGATGATCCATGGCAGCCAAGTGTAATTCAACACCAAAGGCACCACAATAGCAGTACCCGTGGTAAAACCCATAAGTAGGATACCCTGCAGCTTGGATTGTACATACACACCCAATGACATCATCAGCTTCCAAAACACAATAGTATAAAGTGTGAAAGCACCTCACACAAACTTGTGTATTCCCAAACACTACACCATCGGTGTAAACAGACAGGGAACTTTTAAAATGTAAATGTTGGGAGCTGCCATAGCTTTGATTCATCTGCATGTGATGAAGACTGAAGGTGCTGTGGAGGATGATGCTGACAACCACCTCAGGCACCGGAGGAGGAGAAGAGTGTTCAGACCAAGGGTAACCTACCAGGGGCTAGATGGTCTGGAGATAGTAGAGCATTACAGGGTGGACAGGGACATCATACAGAAAATCGTTGAGCTGTGCCGGCCATGCCTCAGAGCCAGAAACAACAGAGGGGAACCCATCCCAGTGGACATGAAGGTATGTGTAAGCTTGAGAATACTAGCCACAGGTACCTTTCAAAGGCAAACTGGAGATATCATGGGGATCTCACAGGCATCAGCATCCAGGTACTCCACCAGTTTCTGGATGCCATGTTACCACATGCCAATGAGCATATATACTTCCCCCGAACGCAGGAGGAGTTGGCCAGCAAAATGCACCTCTTCCACCATGTGGCAGACTACCCAGAGGTACTGGGTGCAATAGACTGCACGCACATACACATCAAATCACCACCCGGTGAGCATGGTAGGCCCTACATAAACTGCAAGGGATACCACTCCATCAACTGCCAGGTCATGTGCAATGCCCAGGGCATTATCATGGATGTGTGTGCCGGCAGCCCTGGAAGCTACCAAGACTCCTACATCTGGCATGCCTCACAGCTGTGCCAGGTATTTGCCAGGGGGGACATCCCATATGGCCACCTTGTGGGGGATGCTGGCTATGCACTGGAGCTGTGGATGATGACTCCTATCAGAAAAGCACACACACCCATGCAAGAATGCCATAATGAGGCACACGCACAAACCAGAATCATCATAGAGCATGTGTTTGGGATGCTGAAATCACGGTTCCGTTGCTTGGACATATCTGATGGAGCCTTGCAGTACTCTCCAGGCATGTGTGCCCACATCTTCATAGTATGTGCCATGCTACATAATATGATCCTGCGGAAACAGCTGCAGCAGGGACATAATGGTGAAGGCCCTCACAGCCCACCACAATTGCCAAGGGCACCACAGGCACAGAGGGATTCAGACCATGAACATCCTGTGCCAGCCCCAGTAGGCAGACAGAGGCATGCCCAGTATGTCCATGCCTTGGCAAAGAGGGAACGTATAGCACATACACTGACAGTGTAGCCCCCTTCAGACTGACACATTTCTCCACCTGCACACACAGTAAACATGGATGGCATACACACACGACCACCTGTAAATTGTCATGTATAGGTGGTCTACTGTGTGCATCCTACATTGGCAGCCCTCAGCTATTGCACACACAACTGCTATTGGCACAAGGTAAGTCAATACCTGAACAGTAAATTAAGCTAACAGCATGTGTTGATACTGTATGTATAGGTTCCTATGTACATCGGTAGGTACATGCCTAACTGTCAGAGGCCATTCATAAGCTTAGCCAAAATGTGTCTGCTGTCGCTACCCCATTGATTAACTAACTGTCCCTCTGTGGAGCAGAGCCAATTGCGGTATCCCTGGGGTGTAACCACTGTTTCCCACCCACCCACTCTGCAAGGATTCCCTGGTGTGTTAATGAGGGGCTCCATATAATGTAATCAGGGATGTAGTTCCAAAGCATGGGGAGTATCCATGACAGGTATCTGTCACCCCAGCATTCTCCAGTTATGGTTGTGGCAAGATGTAGCTCATTACAGTGTGTGGCTCACTGTGACATGGATTCCCATAGCTGGAGCATATCTATTAAGCCTCACTTGGACATACCATTAACAGGTATCATCCATATGTACACCAACTGAGTTATACATTTGTTTGCAGTATTGAGGAACAGCTGTAGTACACTCTACATACTAAACACCATAACACGTACATATCCCAGATGCCTCAGTGGTAAAGCCACTGACTGTGTCGTTCATGGTCCCGGTTCCACAACCTGCAAGAGCTGTTACGTAATTCAGATGTCCCAAATAAGGGATGTTGGATGCAGGTCATTAAAGCACGTTTAAGCACATGTTAGCGGGTTTTTGCACCGGTAAGTGCCGGTAAGCGACGTTTAAACATGACTACATGGATATGCGCAACACAGGTCTAACCTTTGCTGAATATCACACAGATCAAGGGCAAAGCTGCCCAGAACTGCTGAAATGTGCATTATTTACCCTTGTACTATTAGTGCCTGCTCTGAGAAGTAAAATGACCACTGCCAGGAGTAGAACACGCAACCATGTACACAATCTTCACAATAACCTACCACTAAGCTACCTGAGATGTATCAATGGCAGGTGTGTATTGTGACAGGTTAAAACACAAAAGGGCAGACTTCGGGAAATAGTATACACCACCATGTACCCAATGAAAGGTGTATTCTCTCTCTCTCTCTCTCTCTATATATATATATATATATATATATATATATATATATATAATATAGAGAGAGAAAGGGTGATAGAGAGCTATATGTTGATATATATGGATATACATATATATGCAAATATATAGATAGGTTAACAACATCTACACAACCATGGAGGTACATATAAATAGGATACTACCAAATACTGAATGCTTTACATACCAATGCACGTAATCACGAGGCTTAAAGACCGAAAGACCACAGTACTGAAACATCAGAACCGCGAGTACTACTATCATGATGTTAAGGGACATTTAGGTAGTGCTTCTGGTGCTGTGATTCAGGTAGGTACTGTGTGTAAGTATGTTTCTGATTGCTGTAATGTGTGTAAGTGTGTGTTCTAAGTGTGGTGTGTGTTTCCGGGGGACTGTAATGTGTGTGTGTGGCTTTGCTTCATGTGTCTGTGCTATCTTGGAGGTAGATTATTAAAGTAGGTGTGGTGTGGGGTGCGCAGCCACCCACATGGGGGTGTATGGGGGCATTGGCACCTGCCCATACATAGTGTAGGATGGTTTGTTTGGATGTGATGGGTAGCAGTGTGTCTGTGTGTGTGTGTGTGTGTGTGTGTGTGTGTGTTTGTGTGTGTGTGTGTGTGTGTGTGTGTGTGTGTGTGTGTGTGTGTGTCTGTGTTCTGTGTTTGTGTTAGTTCCAGGAGTTTGACTGTCGCGAGTTTCAGTGTTCGGTGTTGTGGCATTTGGGAGTCTGGGAACGATAATGTGGTCGTGTGTGCATTCCTGAATCCATGGGTATGCCATATACAGTGGTTGAAGTCTTCAAATATGTGTATAACATGGACCATAGCAATCACACATTCCACCACAACCGAACATTATGAACAAAGGATATGGAGAGTATATGTCTATACACTATACAAATATGTGCTATGAACATGAGCCAAAGATAGGGTTACCACCTGTCCCACCTTGCGAGGGGCAGTCCCTCTATGTGTGGAAGTGTCCTGACCAAAATGAGTACAAATACTAATGTCCTACAAACTCGAGACATTTGGCATGTTCCATATTTAATGTAATTGTTGCATAAAATAGTCATCTGTATCTAAAATACCTACATGTAACAAGAAACAGGATAAGCAAGTAAACCGCTACAAGAATAAGCTTTTATATAGGCATATATGTAAAGTTCTATACTTTGTACTGACCGTGGGTATGTGTTGGCCTCTAAAATTCGATGTGTGTCCTGCAAATGTCCCACTATGGCCATTTGAAAAGGTGGCAACCCTAGCCAAAGAGGTTCAGTCACCAACACAACTCCAATGAGTGCAAATATCTGTGACAGAAATACATGAGACAGCTTTCATGTAGCAACATTTCATTACATACCAATGTATTTCCGAAGGGATTGAAGGACCAACATCACCTACATGCTATACAGGAACCAATTAACAATGGCTTAGTGAATCAGCTTGCAATTACCATAGTATTAGTCCACTAAAGGATAAGTCTTCAAATAGGGAAGGAGCCCTCACACACATATTGAATATGTATAAATGCAGTTCCTACACACCTGCATCTGCTATGTGCACCCACCTACATCTCCCCCACACCTGAACAATTGCAATACATACTGTAATAACATCACAAACATCCACTCACTCTATGACATCTGCAGAAGCCTTAATATACCTTGTCAGAGACACACTATAATGACCCTATGTGAAATTGTTGCTGTTGTACAATGGAACAGCTGCCAATGTTACACGGTTTGGTTGCAATAATCCTGTATCAGACAGCTGTGCATACACCAGGAAGTGTTACCAATTACTGATTAACAGCACAGTATGATACACATGTACAGTATACCAAAGATGTCAAGTGAGCACAGTTCAAACTACCTAACGTTCTATGCATAGCCACACAGCCTTGAGCTGCCCAAACATCCTTGCCAGACCTAAACATTTGCAGATGTATCAGGTACAAACCCTGCAGAAGTAGCAATGTTCAGAAATATAACAGCTAGACTCACATGTAGAACTACATCCTCTAGCCATTACACACAATCCACAGGGGCCATGAAGTTAATATATCTCTGTGTGTCTCCATATAGCTGTTGCAATTCATCACAAACAACACATCCAGGCCATCTTCCTCGAAGGTAGGGCAAAGGGACAATGCCCAAGTGGAGTATTCAATTATATACACCACTGTTGCCATGTCATTGGCTAATGGAGTAGCTGCACAGCTGATGTGCATGTAATCATCTACTCCGGAACACCAATTGGTGGCAGGATACCACATGTTACTGATATCTAAGTATAAAAGGATGGCTTGTCATACATTCAAACCATCTGTATATACCAGCAAAATGTTACAATGAGGATTGCAACACAAAACGATTAGGATTTATATTACTGTCAATGACAACTCAGGTTACTAATAAGATATGTAGAACACTCAGTATGTCAGTGTATGTAGTACCTGTTCTGTAATAATTAAAGTGTACACAATGCATATAGTTGGAAAAGGTATTATGTAGTGATGTATTGTTGAGCAGAGTAATGCTCGTAGAAATTGTGTGTACTGCTGTAGGCCACAAGGTAAACACCTCGTACACCACAAGGGATGCTATATAAGGACTTTGAACACAACAATTCCACTCCAGCCGCTGTCAGTGGCAGGGTTGTGATGTGCCATCTGACATGTCCATGACAGGTAGTGGGCTGGCTGCAACATTGTCTCACTATCCCATAAAACATACCCCACATACCAAACATACAACCCTTTGTCTGCATAACCCTGTGGACAGTGAAGTATATGATATCTATGGGTATATGTCATATGGGACAACACAGACATGTGAGATAGACGGCCATCACAACCATTTGGCCAACACATGTTCACATATGGCCATGGAGGATGGCCAGAGGCATGTAGCAACACAAGTAGATGTGATGTGTTTGTGTGTACACCCTGTTGTACATTGGCTACACATGGTCCAACTATAGCCTTTGTTGAATGGTTATATTGCAGATGTGGAACACTGGACATCCTACAGGCCTGTGCACAGCTTGTGGAGGCATAACATCATTCGACCACATAAGATGTGTTGAACATCATGACTGTGTCACAGCATGACAGTAGTCACCTGTACAGCATTCAGATCCATACACAGACAACCACATCAGGCCACAGATACAGTACATTTCCCTTGCTGCTGTTGGACATCACTGTCAGCCATGCACCTCGTGTGTGTGGTACACAAATGTCATGTGGGACATGGTATATTGACAAGTCTGCCATGTGTGGACATGGTTGCCAGGCAGCTAAAATATGTTTGCAGATGTGCAGGGGTGTCATCCGTATGGCCTTCGGTGACCTGTGTCACACATTCCACATCATGGTTTAGTGTGTATACACCTCAGCGATGTGGGTCACAGTCCACAGTATATATGTATTGTGTATGCACACAGTCATGGCTATGCACTGTGTCTGTAATTTACACTGTATAGCAATAGAGATGCCTCATGATTCCATGCAATGGCACTGTGTCTGTACTTCACACTGTATAACAATATAGACACCTCATAATACCCTGCCGTGGTCATGCACATCTGCTAAATGTGCATTTTATCTGTAGGCCGGACAGACAACACTGCAATGTGACACCATTACTCCACTGTATATGTGACAGGACAACATTGTGTTAAACATGTATGCATGTCAATGCACACGTCAGCAGATTACATGTCATACTACATGTTAATGTCAAGGTCATATGCCACACATCAGCCATGTGTACTGTTAACCTGTGCTGGTCCACATGGTGTAACACAGGGATGCATGCTTACTACCGTGATTGTGTGAAATGCATGGCTTCTGCTATGACACATGCATGCTGTTGTGTGCAACCCAGGGATGTATGATAACTACCACTATTATTGTCTGAGCTGCATGCTGTCTGCTGTATCACATGCATGTTGCCTGTCTTCTGTCAAATCACATGCATGGTGTGTGTCTGTGTGTGTCTGTATTGTAATGTAGAGTCTTTGTCTGCCCTCACAGGTGATGTAGGTGCGTTACCCTCCTGCGGTCCATCTGATGTTAGTGTCCCCACAGACTCTAGCAGTGATGATGAACATATGCTTGAGGCACAGGCAGGGTTGTCAGGGGCTGCATCTGTGCCATTGGTTGCCATTCCACCTATAGCCCCCACATCCCCGCACACATACCTCATCACCAGTGGCCATAGAGGAAGGACAGTTGGCATGTGGTAGCTTGGAACAGGAAAGTGTGGTGGCTATGGAAGGTGTGTATTCACACCATGGTGTCAGGCAAATGGCTGGAGATGGGCCACACAGGCATGTAGCCAGTGCTTCTCGTAGGAAGACCTCTGGCCGATGTGCCCCGGCAGGACAGAGCACAGCAGCTGGTGTCACTAGACAGATGTTTCAGGCTGTAATGGCGGCACAGGCATGTGATGAATGGCAGAACAGAGAAGGGCAGAGGCTTCAGAGGGCTGATATCTGTTCTTTAAACAACAACATCCAGGCAATGGCAAATGCTCAACAGCAGATTGCTGAGGTTTTGGACAGACGATTGAGTGACATGGTTGGAATCCTTGACCATGGCATGGCAATCCGTGAGCTGTCTGTGCTGGAACATCTGGTAAGAGTGAGGCATAGGGCACGTGGACGTAGGCCAGCTATGTCACCTGGTGCAGGTCTACCTGAACGAGCTACCTCACATGCCCACTCCCATAGTGGCGGTAGCAGCAGCAGTGCATCTGGTGCTGCGCTGTCCACACCAGGACACAGCAGGCCACATGCATGTGGCCCTGGACGGTCCCAACAGGGACACGGTTACAGTGGACATGTGTCATCGGACAGTACCCAATCTGCACCTCTGTCTGGTAGTGCCCGTGCAACCCCTGGCAGGCACAGGTCACATGGCCATGGCTGGACACCGTGAGCTGTAAAACCTGGTCTGTACAGTCTGGAGCTGTCAATAATACCCCTGTGTAGGCCAGACACATGGCAGAACTGTGTGCACACATACACGCACACACCAGAAACATCTGTAGGGCACTGCAACACACACATGCATAAGGGGTTACAACCACACATGGCCAATTAGATCACAGGCCCTAACCCACACACATGATGTCATCCACTGGTGCAGCCTAGGCCCCTGGCAAGCATTATCACCTTGTGCATATGATGATGCCTGTGCCGCATCCCTGTCATCCACACCATCGGTGCAGGGACATGCTGATATGGTCTGATGCACAGGGTGAACAGAATAGGGAGATAAGTGTATATTACAATTGTTGTGTACTGTTGACACGCAGCAGACATACCATGTAGTACAGGTTTAGAATGCATTGTTTTCTGTTCACAGTATGTGTCTTGGTAACAACAGTAACAACATGTTGGTCATGATGTCCTGCTTCCATCCTTCAGGTCTAATTGCATGTGCCGTTGAGTGTCAGTGTTTGCAGTTAGTTTCCCATGTGTAAATGTGGACTACTCACAGGTATGTATGGCAATACCAGCATGCTATTCGTAGCTTCAACCTCACTGTTAGAAAGGGTGACATTCCAAAGATGTCTACACATCTACTGATCCAGGAGCATGGGAGCTGTGTACTAAGCTACAGTGGCTAGAGAAGTGACATCCATACTGGGTGACATCACAGGTACAGTTACATGGGGCGGGGAGTTTACATAGCAGTCTAGCTGATGACAAGGGTAGAGGCCAGTTGATAGCTTGAGGCCTCACTGTGTAGCAGTAATACACATTCACATTACAGGATGCGAACACACGACTACACAGACACACACACACACACACACACACACACACACACACACACACACACACACACACACACATACACATGCACACACAGGTATTTGCACACATGTATTCAGACACACACACACACACACACACACGGGGACACTGTAACACACACACACACACTTGATAGTGTTGAGGTGAGGACCCCTGCCTACGTGGTAATCACCATTACAGTACTGTGCACCTACATGATGTGACACAGAGAATACATATGTACAGGTAGTCAGTAATGCCTAAGATCAACAGCATCAACAGGGTAGTAGATTGCATCACCTGGAGGGGTTAGAGGTCCTCTCTGTTCACTATGGTAACATACATCCTCACTCCATGGACCAGACAGCCATACATTCATACACACACACACACACACACACACACACACACACACACACACACACACACACACACACACACACTGTGGAGTCCACAATTGAATGCACCTATGTCATGCACATACAGATAGTTCACATGTGTGTGATACACACTCCACCCCTGCCTATGTCTTGCTTTCTACAATGCAGTATGTACAGATCTCTACAACAGTGTACAGGAGAGTGTGTAACAATTGGGATGTATTCCCCACCATACATGGCATATATGGACACACAAGCAAACACACATGGCAGTACTGTGAATCAAACACTTGCTATCTTATGATATGTATGACAGACATGCAGCAGTATTGCCCGCATTACAATGTGTACCGACGCTACCTTTGGCAATTGTGCTGATATATGCACACGGGAGGTCTTAAGTATTACAGGTGTCAAGTGATTTACAGTCAGTAACACCCTGACCGCTGTGTAGGTTGTATGTGTTCCCCTTCAATTAACAGAACCATAGCTTAGTGTTTGCACATGTTATTGTAGGACTGCTTGTGACACACCTGTGAGCTGTCCTCAGCAAACATCCATCTGCAAAGATGGTCCACCACTTAGTTATGTCCACACATCCATCCATACCTGATGTACATCTTACCGTACTGTCAGTATATCACCATATACAGTTGGCAATGATGAGGCTGCATTGCAACTGCATGTTGTAGTAAGACACATGTCACCTGCAAACATCAGCTACTGCACACGCATGGTAGCTGAATGCACACCACTACATGTACATGTGTGTAGGTCATACATTCCTGTCATTTTGTCATGTTTGTAGGCATTGCAATTGGTGGACATGTATGATGACATACATGACACATGGTCTGTTGTATGATATGATAGTTGTCATGGGTAACCAGTACAGAGGGAATGTTAACTCAGTCAACATTGATATCACACCTTATGTACTGTTAGCATTCAACAGCCATGGACCTACCTTCGATGTGCGTGTGTGTAATTGCTGTAGCCACCTGTCTGCACAAAGGGCAACAACAGCTATGCTATATACATATGTGTCTTGTGTGTGTGTGTGTGTGTGTGTGTGTGTGTGTGTGTGTGTGTGTGTGTCATGCACATATCCATGGCAGGTACATGTATGTCATATCCAAACATTAGGGTGTTTACTGGTGTACAGCAACAGTCAGCTGTTACTGCTGTATATGACCCATGGCCCCTGTTATGTGTACAGCTGACCTGGATACAAACAGTGGTATCATTGCATTGCATAACACGTGATGCAACTGTGTCAGTACATGGGTAGTCTGCAAAGTTGATGTAGAGCTAGGTACAGTCCACTGGTTATGGGTCACATGGTGTTGTACTATTATATGTCCTACCACATGTATGGATGTGTGTTGCTGGTCCAAGGACATGGTGATGTCTGAGGGCTACATCCTAGAATGCAGCTTTTGACACTGTGATCTGCACCTGACACATTTGTGATGCCTTTTGAGGGTGTACTGGTCAGTACATGTGAGTGGCCTTCATGTACGTGGGGACACCACCACCTGGAGCGGTCAGTACCTGTGTTATGACCCACATGTCTGCATCCGAGGTATAAGGTGGTAGTGCTATTGTGCACAAACTGAGCCTTCAGCCAGGTGTTCCTCACTGCACAGATGTCAGTATTCCCCATTGTTGGATCTACATTGGGCAGCTGTGATTACGAATGCTGCACATCTAGCACTGTTTAGCATACACATACAATGCAGTTGTTCTCTAGGTGTCAGGGTATTAACCTGATCTCAGGACATTCAACTATGAATGGCACTATATGGGCGAAGTAGCCACTCCTGGCAGGACATCACCACAGGTGGTAGTAGTGTGCCAGGTTTAGATTGGTACATCTAAGGTGATGGACAGCAGCAGACATTGTGTAGAAGACCAGTGTCAGAGATATGTAGTGCAACGTTCCTGCTAACAATGACAACTATCAACACCAGAGTCCATTACAATGTGTTGTTCACGTCTAACTGTAATAGCATGGCCACTGTGCCCTTCCGTGTTTAGAATCAGAGTACATACAAAACAGCCCTGTGCTACTAAGTGTGTGAGCATCCCCAGTATAACATTGTGTAGATGGACACATAGTGCATTCCAAACGGCCATGTGCTACTAAGTGTGTGAGCATGCCCAGTGACACCTTGTGTCAGTTATGTGCCTCTATGTGTATGGGCATGGCCATTGTAACCCTGTATAGCGATAGTAGTCGTCCAGTCAACAGATGGCCATACCCCACTTCAGGATGGATTCCTACATTGAACACATAGGTTCACAGGTATGTACATCGTAACTGCCAGCATCCATGTCGATGTCCGCATTCCTAGAAGGTCATATTGACAGTCTTGAAAGGTGTAGTGTCTGTGGCGTGGCTCATATCTATGTAGTATTGTAATAGTGGTCTGTAGATAGGCAGTTGTCCTGATCCCACCACTGGAGTGTGTTTGTCTCTGTCTGCCTGGGGACAGAAATATGCTTTTAGACTGCTCACACTCCATACAATCCCTATCACCATCTTTGCCAATGCTGATGATGTCACCCACCTAGAAGTACAACTCTGGGAGTGTTGTGTTCCAGTAATCTCGGTAGCGCCTTCTGTAACTGCGTAATGCTGTAGTGTGATAAGGTAGTTAGGTTGGTATTCTAATCCCAGCCATGCCAACTGTGTGTCTCCGTCTGCCTGGGGACAGAATAATGCTTTTAGACTGCTCACACTCCATACAATCCCTATCGCGGTCTTTGCCAATGCTGATGATGTCACCCACCTAGAAGTACATCTCTGGGAGTGCTGTGTCCCAGTAATCTCGGTAGCACGTTCTGTAACTGCGTAATGCTGTAGTGTGATAAGGTAGATAGTTCGGTGTTCTAATCACAGCCATGCCAACTGTGTGTGTATGTTTTCATCTGCCTGGAGACAGAATAATGCTTTTAGACTGCTCACACTCCATACAATCCCTATCGCCATCTTTGCCAATGCTGATGATGTCACCCACCTAGAAGCACACCTCTGGGAGTGCTGTGTCCCAGTAATCTCAGTAGCACGTTCTGTAACTGCGTAATGCTGTAGTGTGATAAGGTAGTTAGGTCTGTGTTCTAATCCTAGCCATGCCAACTGTGTGTGTGTGTGTGTGTGTGTTTCCATCTGCCTGGGGACAGAATAATGCTTTTAGACTGCTCACACTCCATACAATCCCTATTGCCGACGTTGTCATTGCTGATGATGTCACCCACCTAGAAGTACACCTCTGGGAGTGCTGTGTCCCAGTAATCTTGGTAGCGTGTTCTATAACTGTGTAATGCTGTAGTGTGATAGAAAAGACAGGTAGGTGTTCTATTCCAAGGCATGACAGGTGTGTGTGTTTTGCAGTCATATCCTATGTGTTGGTGTCTGTGAGTGGCTAGCTACTGGATGTGTTGAGGAGCATGTTTTGTTGTATATATATATATATATATATATATATATATATATATATATATATATATATATGTGTGTGTGTGTGGACATTAGCGCACATAAATCTACATGATGGAATACATGTCCTATACTGTTGAATGCCTGTGCTGGATGATCTGTACGTGATAACCTCAGATATATGTATATCTGGCTTAGTGGTAAAGCACATCGTCTGTGGTGTGCAGGGTCCCGGTTTTGAGATGTGCAGAGGCTGGTTGTTTTGTTGCTGGGAAGAACAAGGGACATTGAATATGGTGATAGTAAGGCACTTTTAACCAGTTGTGTGTGGGTCTGTGTGACAGTAAGCAGTGGTTATTTTTGGGGAGGCTCAGTATGGGTCATGTAACTATGCATTAGAAGACAATACTATGCAAATGAGGTGGAAAATAGTGAATCCAGTTTATCCCCAGGGTGTGATGCAGATATCAAGAGTGTATGTGTATAGATAGCCTGGTGCAGGACTCAAATATAGGTGAAAGCATGGGGGGGGTGTCAGGCATACTGTACGTAGATTGGAGCCCTGTGTCTCGGGATTGCTCCTAGTTTAGCACGCCTAAGCTAGGGGGATGTCTATACCTGCCTAGTGCAATTGGGAGGGACAACAGCAGCAGGAGAGTAGTAAAGGTGAACAAGCTGGGCAAACAGGTGATATTTATCAGAATCAGCAGATTACAGGCCCAGCAGACCAGCCCAGCCCAGAACACTATGATAAAGTGAGCAAGCACTATCCCCTCATGTTTTTCCACACTCTACACCACCGGTGTATACATGTGGGGAAATTTTAACAAACAATCCTATGAAATGAGAAGGGCTGCAGCAGGCAACATAGACCAACATGTGCAGGAGGCTGAGGGTGGTGAGGATGTGAATGCTGCTGAACAACCCTCAGTGAGGAGACA
Organism: Protopterus annectens; assembly: GCF_019279795.1. Taxonomy (NCBI): domain Eukaryota; kingdom Metazoa; phylum Chordata; order Ceratodontiformes; family Protopteridae; genus Protopterus; species Protopterus annectens. The sequence goes on along the minus strand of NC_056729.1, from coordinate 686,128,643 downwards.
GAGAAGACTGTACAGACCCAGGGTAACTTACCAGGGGCTACATGAGCTGGAGATAGTGGAGCGATATGGGGTGGACAGAGACCTCCTACAGCATATTGTTGAGCTGTGCCGGCCACACCTGACACATCGAACAGGCCGAGCGGAACCCATCCCAGTGGATACCAAGGTATGTGTAGGCCTAGGTATACTAGCCACAGGTACCTCCCAAAGCACAACTGGGGATATCATGGGGATCTCACAGGCATCTGCATCCAGGGTATTCCACCAGTTCCTGGATGCCATGTCACCACATGCCAGTGAGCACATACATTTCCTTAACACATGTGAGGTGTTGACCAGCAATATGCATCTCTTCCACCAAATGGCAGACTACCCTGGGGTAGTGGGTGCTATAGCCTGCATGCACATATGCATCAAAGCACCACCCAGTGAACAGGGTAGGGCCTACATTAACCGCAGGGGCATCCCCTCAATCAACTGCCAGGTCATATGCGATGCCCAGGGCATTATACTGAATGTGTGTGCTGGCTGCCCTGGAAGCTATGACAATTCCGATATATGGCATCTGACACAGCTGTACCACAGCTTTGCCAGTATGGACATCCCCTACGGTCACCTAGTGGGGGATGCTGGGTACCCACTGGAGCCATGGCTGATGACACCCATCAGAAATGCACACACACCTGAACAATGACACCATAATGAGGCACACACACAGGCCAGACATATAATAGAGCATGTGTTTGGGATGCTCAGGTCACAGTTCCGGTGTCTGGACACATCCGGTGGAGCCTTGCATTATTCACCAGCTACATGCACCCAAATTGTTATGGTATGTGCTATGCTACACAATATGATCCTGCGGAAACAGCTGCAGCAGGAACAGCATGGGGCAGGGCCACACAGCCCCCACCAATGCCAAGGCCTGCACAGGCACAGAGTGACTCGGAGGAGGAACAACCTGAGCCGGACCCAGTAGGCAGAAGGAGGCATGCCCAGTATGACCTGGCCTTGGCAAAGAGGCAATGCATAGCATATGCACTGACACAGTAGGGACCCAGGGAATGTCACCCTCTCTGACTCGCACAGACAGTAAAAGGGATGCCAAACATGACACTACCTGTGCTTAGCCATGTATAGGAAGTGCACTATGTGCATCCAACATAGGCAGCCCTCCAGCACCATCCTCAGGTCTGGCACACCCTCAAGGTAAGTCAATCAACCTACCAATTGGCAGTTGTATTAGAATGTGTTGGTACCTGTAGCTATGGTATAGATGTGAGCATGCAAGGGAATTTGGTGGCTGAATGTTAAGGCAGCAGACAGTAGATGTCCATAGTGGCACCATGACATCTGTATCACATACGGGGGTCACCATAGTAGCCAGTAGTACACAGGGTGTCATAACCCACTGCGGGTAATGGGCAGAGCATCATGTGTGTCCATACAGCCACACAAGGATCAACCAGCTGGACAGGTGTAGACCAACACAGACAAATGCTGTACTATGGCCTCTGAATATGCCCTATGGATGACCCCCCACAGACCCACACAGACAGACTACAGCAGGCCAGGCAGTTGGATGTAGGTTGTGAAGGCTAGGACATCTGAAACTAATATGATGGTAATTAAAGCTAAGATCTGGAGTACACTGGTATGCCTCTAGCCAGCACAATAGGTAGGTCTACACACTGAAATGGAGTACCTGACATACCAGTACAGTAGTAGCAAAAGTGTACAAGTGTCAGGTGTGCCCCCCTTCCAATGTACACATATAGCAACAGTCAGGTGCGCCCCCCGGTGCTGTGTAGGAATGTGGATACAGTTGGATGTCCCCCCATGCTGTGCAGAAATGTAGCAACAGTCAATGCCGCATGACCGATGGATACCCTGCAGATACAGCATGCCACCTGTCAGTGTACAATGCAGAGGTCGGCACCACAGAGCAGACTACCTGGACATGTAACACATGTGATACAGTTGGCCATACTGGGCATGCTCAAACACATGAAGGTATGACGGCAATGTCAGTCGACAGCATGCGGAATGGTCATACTGGGCATGCTCACACATGTAAACACAAGAAGGCCAGGTCTGCAAACACCAGTGGTCCAGACATATCTGCCAGTACATTGCTATACTGTTGGATGACTGTGCTGTATGGTATGTGTGTGTGGTACTGTCTATTGTCTGTATATTTGCCATGGTGTATTGGTAATTCACATTAGCTGTGTGTGGAGGGTGTTGCTACCAACACTTGCAAAGAACGGTTATTTGTTTGCAGGCAGAACAAGCCCATTGGATACGGAGGGAGTAAGGCACATTGAAGCAGTTGGGAGCGGTTGTGCATGGGTTTGCACGGTGTTAAACACTGCTGACCTCTGGTTACAGCTTCTTACACTTGGTTAGCCTCCACATTTCTTTACCAGTGCAGTAACTCACATACATACTGGTAACACACTTACACACCTCGCGCCTCACTCCCACATGCACACGACACTGGTGCTTGCATGGCTCTCATGTGTCACCACGCCCATGAGGTGCTGATCCCTTGTGATGCCTATTACATCGGACTACATGACTACAGTATCGGATATGGCTGACCATTAGGAGATGGCATGATGTTCGACTGTACGGAATCGGCGGCCTATCCAGTGAGGTAATCATATTATATGCATGTTCCTCATACAATCTGCTCCCATCTGGCAGATACATGGGAATCGATACTCTGCAATTCAGACAAGTAAATGTGTTTTGGGACCCACATCCGTCTGCCGGGTCATGCTACAACATACCTATTGTAGGTTTGCCACCTTTTAAATTGGCCAAGGTGGGACTTTAGGATTAACACCTGTCCCACTTTGAGTGGGACAGTCCCTCCTTAGGCGGATGTGTGATGCGAAAATAATCAAGACATAGCAAATGTCCTGATTACAGGACAATATTATATTCTATGTTTCTCTAATAGTTGCATGTAACAGTTATTGTATATATGACACTTCTATATGTTATGTGAAGTAGCATAAGCAAGTGGACTGCTACTAGACGAAGCTTTTATTTGTGCAAATACGTATAGTTCTGTACTATGCACAGCTGTAGGTATGTTCTGACCTGGTACATCTGACATTTCTATGGAGCAGGTCCCACTTTGTCCATTTTGAAAGGTGGCAGCCCTATAGGACCTATATGTAGAGATGTCAGATTTGGCAGAGCAACACATACCTACAGCCAGTAGAAAATAGAGTACTTCACCGTTTTGCCTAAATAAAAGGTTATTCTTGTAGCATTATAGTTGCTAATACTGTTTCCTATAACATCTAGGTGTTTCAGATACAACATAATCATTTTATGCAACCACTACAGACAATATATGGATTCTTTGCCCTAAATCACAGGCCATGTGCCATAATAACATTTATTTTGCAGGACACAACTTCCCAAAGGGGAGTGTCCCTCGCAAAGGTGAACAGGTGGTAACCTCAACCTATTATGCTATCATCTACCTAAGGTAGTCAGCGGAATATGCGCTTTCCGTCACTAGCAGACCTCACATACGAGTGGGGGAGAATGAACACTGAATCAGGGACACTGCATAACACCCTCAGGGACACATTTAGATAATTGGTACTATTAACCTGACACATTGACAGTCCCAGAGCAAATGTATTCATACACATTTGTCGAGGTACATGCTGTTTATGACACATACATGTTGTCATTATTCATTATGTGCATTCCTCCACCTGTCCACCTAATATCACTAGTTCTAGAAGGGTTTAGTTGGGACTGTGTTAGATTCTGATTCGTAATCATGGACGTCCATGATAATCGGGTACAGTTTACTGATATGGTCCCTATGTGCTCCCCCAATGGTTTACGGACTATCCAGTAGATGTGCTCTTAAGGTTTGGGAGGTATGGGAGTCTGCTATACCCACATCAGAATATTAATTACTTCCACGGGCGGGCCTAATACGTCTCTGCCAACCAACACCTGCACACTTAGGCCCATGATTGCATACCCATGATTCCCCTATCTGACACCCCTCTACAGCACTCATCCTTACTGTGAGCACAGCTGGGGTATAAACACACTCCTACATACTGCCCACTCTCCCCATGTCGGGACACATGTCGTACGTTTTGTCAACCCATGTGTCATCAGACTTCAACAACCTACTGTTTCGTGTACAGTTACATCCAGGTCGCGTCGATCATCACAGGTTTGCCTACAAGGCAAGGGACCCCGTGATCCATGTTTAAAGTGTAGACCTTGCAGATCTCTCCCACTCTCCCACTGGTAGTTTCCTGATGGTGGTCTGGAAAGCAGCAGTGTATTTACCTGTATGTCTCACCGGCCTAGCTGGGGGAGTGTGGGAGGTAGACGTTTGTTTACTGGACTTCCCACTAACATAGGCCCGGTCTAAACATATGTTACCCGTAATTGCTGTAATGTAACCTAGGTATGTACATGTGTATATTTACAGTAACATATATA
>NC_056729.1:686094146-686121646 GCF_019279795.1 Protopterus annectens | reverse complement strand
TGCTTGTACATGGCTTTACCTCCCTATATCCAATGGACATTATTCTGGGCATCACATAAAATTAGCGGCCCTTGCATGGCTTGGACCCAGAAACAGACACACCTTAGTCACCGGTTTGACCACTACACATTCCGTATGGATGGTAGCTAGGATATATGACTGAACTACAGGTATTCAACAGTACTGGCAACAAATGTGACGGTTGGTTGATGTACATATGCGTACGGACCTCTCAACCACTCAGGGACTAATTTCAACAGTAACAGGGACAAGGCAAGGACAAATCTGGGACAATCACGGACACTTTTAAAATATTAGTCCTATTAACTTGAAATGTTGACAGAATCAGAGCATATGAACTTATTTTATGAAGTAAAAGACATCTATTACTCTTAATTATTGTCATTATTCATTCAGTGTAATTCACCACCTTTCCTCCAAAGGTCACTGATTTTAGGGGGATTAAGAGGCTGGCCAGTTATTGTGCGAATGCTCTGACCATTGGTAGGGTTGCCACCTTTTCATATGGCCAGGATGGGATATATTTGGGACACACCAGATTTTTCAGGCCAACACATACCCACGGTCAGTACAAAGATAGTACTTTTGTTTTATGTCTAAATGTAAGCTTATTGTTGTAGCAGTTTAGCTGCTTCTTCTGTTTCGTTTACTTGCTTATTCTTTTTCTTGTAACATGTAGGTGTTTTACATATGGAAATAACTATTGTATGTGACTATTACATAAGATGTGGGACATACTTATGTCCTACGATCGCAAGATATTTTACATTTATAATGGTTTTGGTATGGACACAACTGCCCAGAGGGGGACTATCCCTCACAATGTGGGACAGGTGGTAACCCTGACCATTGGGCTAGACTTAGCTATTGGCAGCGTGCTAACAAGATGTGTTTCGCTTCCACTTGGTATAACTATCGACACTACAATGGAATACGGGCACGGGGTTTTAAATGTCATTTGTTCGAGGGATGGGGGCTCAATATTCAGCTCAGTGCATTTGTGTTTGCTTCTTATTTTTGTGTTCACAAAACTGTCTTGCATGCTTTGCATACGTTTCAGTATCCATGGACACTGACAGGTGTGATTACTATTAGAGGCAGGCTGTACTATTCAGCATTTTAGGTTGCACGTAAACAGCCGACATGTCCACACCTCCATGTGGCGCTTGGACACGCCCCATGCACTTGCGCACGTTTCCTATGCACGTGGATGTGGCGGCAGCGCGCCTTCATTTATATGCATATGGCGCTACTGCACCATCTCTACGCCGCACGGTCGGCGCAAGCCTAACGGCGTTCGTGCGCCGAGCTTCATGAATCTCGGGGAATATCTTGCCTTTTCACAGTTCAGTGCAACTGCCACCCACCAGAACACTAGAACAGAAACAAAAACAGCTTAGATTGGTTCTTATTAAACAATACCCAAAATTTCCCCATCTCAGGAACACTAGCAAATCATCTGTCGAATTATGCGTCAACCTTCCCAATAAGGAAGAAAAAATTCCATCATCTCAGTCAAGGACAATACTATTAAGAGAATGTAAAAAACCTAAACTGAAACACAATTATAGCTGTACTCGTAACAGCAAATTAATAATTTTTACAACAAGCTTCTTGCCTTGTTTAATCATGCTTCTTGCTAGAACCTTTGAACTTCAGGACTAAAACACTCCAATCTGCCATGTAAGAAAATAAGGCAACTTCAAATGTATTGTGACGAGAAAAGGCATAAACTGGAGAGGGCACAGAAAGCGTATGAAACAGTCTGTAATAAAAGTTCTGCAGAAAGCCTACTGCATTCTATACCAGCCTGCAGAGAAACAATTTGAGCAATTCCAAAGAGATCTGGAACTCTGTAAACAAATTGCTGGGGAAGTCAAGTAGCTTTGACAGCAGTTTTCTGGACATACCATCATATCTTAACAAATGTACCAAAATTGTAAGCTACATCAGATCTGTAGTCAAATAATTCATTGCCCAGCATTGTAATGCATCCTATCATGCAGACAACACCCAAACAATGTGTATACAAATATCCTGTTCTTGGTCCGTCTTCACTAACTCTTCCACAACAAAACAAAAAGGATATGGTTTGGCATCAGTGAATAACATACCTCCATTGTACCTAAGGCATCTAGTTCTGTATATTGCCTGCTGACTCACCATCATAATAAACAGAAGTTTGGATGAAATATATATCTCTGCTGCCAGGAAGTATGCAAAGCTAATTCCACTCTCCAAAGTAGATGATATCTAAAAGATTGAACAGTACAGGTCTATAAACATACAAGGTCCTCTCTTGAAAATATTGGAGCTTATTATTCAAAATTAAGTAGCATCTTTTAAGTCTGATAACAACTTAGTCATGCCTACATATCAGAGTTTCGATGCCAGCTACTATCTCCGTGGCATAGAGGGATAAAGCCCTAACTGTGATGTAGGTAACATAGTTTGACTAATTGCTTGGTATCTGTAAGAGGTGGCAAAGGAGGCAAGGGGTACGTGACAACTGCCACGTCACCCAGTCTGGGGGAAAGAAGGTTATCTGGCTCACCAATTGGTTGATAGGTAGGGAGATTATTAGTGTACACCCATGGAGTATTAGCCTGTGAGCATGTCTTGCTAATGTGGACATGCATGTTGACCAGTCAGCATGGGAAGGTCCACACTATGAGGCTAAGAGCAATTATGGAACTTATAGAGCCGCCATCAAAGGGGATAGATGGGTCACCCCACTGGATATTAAAAGTTTGTTTGCTCCCTACTACCCAAATCTAACCAAATGTTAAATAAATGGGATGATGGGCAACCCTGAGGAGAAACAAAAATTTAACATGAACTATGGTATTGAGCAACAAATAGCTGCCATATGCTTGGATTTCTTAAAACATGCAGCATAGTTAAATACCAGCTGTTCATCAGCACACAAAACTATCATCTACCCATAATGTTCAACAATATCCCTGATTTTGGTGCACATTTTTGATCTAGCTGTCTTAAAGACTGATACTTTGGGAGAGGAAGGTAATAGGAGTTGATTCAGTAAAATAATAATGCCATTCATTAAATTACAGATTTATTGTACTTCAGAAAATGCATCTCATGTCCTCTTATTCTGTCAACTTAATATATTTGTTGTGCCTGTACCTTAAACATGTCTCTAATTTAAGGCCTTTGTTCCTATTAATTTTAGATTTGTCCCTGATTCTGGAGATAAGAGATTGCAAGCTAAGAGTAGGCTGTGAAATTTGGCTGTAAGAAGAAATCTCTAAATTAATTCAAATCTTAGCTTCATAAGAGAGCACAGACAGTCAGTAGGCAAAATATTCCATCTATATCCTTTATCACTAACATCAGAGAATCTCAGGGTAATATATTAGGACCCTTTTTCCTTCAATTTTTGCAATCAATATATGCACTAATATAGAAATGAAATCACCTTAATTCAATATGCAGATAATTTACTATTAGTCTGCAGTACAAGCAAGTATCAAAAGTTGGGGGAGACCTTCGAGCATCCTTCAATGAACCAGTAACCAGCAAAAATGGAAGTATGGTGATCGGATACCACTGCTATGCATAGTGCTGATATTCAACTATTCTGGTTGACTATTAAAGAATCTTTCTTTTTTGATACAACTCAACTGGTTTTCTTTTTGTTTTTTATTGTTGTGGATTACTGATGTGGCTGGTCACGATTTTGGAAGTACCTGGGGTTGGAAATATCAGCACTACACATAATAGTGGTATCCATTCACCATACTTCATTTTTGTTGGTTACTGGTTACTTGTCTACATGTGTGATTTGTTGGAATATCCTTCAATGAAGTCCAAGACTGGATTAGTCAAAACCAAATAATTATCAATGAAAAGAACACTGTAATAATTATATTTTTTATTCAGCTTCAAAAATCAATTTCACCTCCTAGATACTTCAGTTTGAAAGAAAAAATAGCAGACACTGAAATTGTACCACACTGCACATACTTGGGAAACATTATCGACAACAGCTTATCCTTTGAGTAACATAGTATAAACAGAGAAAGATGACACCGTAGGAGGACATGATTTGACATATTTTCTAAAGTGAAATAAGTCTGAAATTTTGAGTGTTATTATTCATTTGCTGTAATCCATCACTTTTTACACCCTCCACCCACAAAAGTGCTTGGTTTTAAGACAGACAGTTTCACACCAAAATCAAAGACATTCCTGAAATTAGAAACAGTTGAGAATTATGTCTACTAATGAACAGCTGGTATTTAACTGTTGCATGCTTTGAGAAGTCCAAGAATATGGCAGCTGTTTGTTGCCCAGTATACTACAGTTTGGTTAATTTCTCCTATGGTGAGAGTCAGGTGGTGGAGAGACCAAACATTTCATATCTGATTCACTCTGAATCAATCTCAGTGGAGCCCCAGACACTAAGCCAAGCAAGCAAACGCACTTTCCAGGACTCTCATCATAAGTGTGCCATTGTAAGATATTCTGATGCCCCACTAACCAGGCTGAACAAGAAGAAGAGAACTGTTAGTTGCTTATCTGGAGCCAGGATCCAACAAATCATGCAAGGACTCAATTCATTACTCCAGAGGTACTAGTATGATTCCATTATAGTCCATGTAGATGTAAATGACCTGAAATGTACCTCACTGGACTATATGAAGAGAGGCATTATGGAGCTTTCAGACTATGTGTCTCAGGCTGGTATGAGCTTAGCATTGAGCAGCATATTGCCATTCTACAGGATGATGCCACAATATGAGCAAAAAATGATTGAGTTCAACAACTGTCTGTCTTTCTGGTGTCATTCTAAGGGGATCCAGTATTTGTCAGCTTGGGAGGACAAGATTAACATACCACATTGCTTTCCCATGGAGGGTCTGCACCTTTCCCCTCCAGGCTTTTGAATACTAGATAAAACTATATGTGCCCCCATAGTGCCTTTTTTAGGTAATGCCAAAATGACAAACCTACCAACATAGCAAAATCATTTCTACTGAATCTCAAGGTGATACAATGTTAGGGGTCTAGCTAAAAACTTCATTCGCTCCAAGCCCTCTTCTCACTTGAGAATACAGGTGTCTCTGCAGTTACCAAGACATGGTTTAAAGAGGCAGAGAGTACCCTGGCACTGCAAGGTTTCAGTACCTTCCATATGTTTAGACCAGTAGATGCACAGACAAGGGCTAAAGGTGGAGGCATCTTACTATACATCAGTAACAAGCATAACTCTATAGTGGTGAAACAGGATGACCTCCTGGAGTTCCTTCACACACAGATCGTGATAGACAAAATCCTGCAGTATCCTAGTCAGCTATAGATCAGCCTCTATGTTCCAAGAAGCTCACAAGGCATACTTGGAACCTACTACAGACGCTTAACATCCAACCTAACACCCATCTCATGGGAGATTATAATTACCCCTCTATAGAGTGGGAATCGTACACAGCCTCATATTTATGGGCACAGAGATTCCTGGACTTTGTAAATACAAAAAATCTTGACCAAACAGTAAATATGCTACTACAGGCTCCAACATACTGGACCTTGTACTTACAAATATGGGAGAATGCTACACCCCCCCCCCAAAAAAAAAGAAAAAAAAAATGTCTCATCCTTCCTAGAAAGTTCCAGCCATAAAGCCGTCTCTTTCAAAATCAAAATCAACTCCATAATGGCATTAAATCAAGTAACAGTTAGGAACTATTCCAAGGCAAATTACCTTTTATTAAGTGATGGATTATCAAAATTCAGTGCTCCTCAAAACCCAGAGAATACAGGAGCCTTTGCTGAATTGCTGTTAGAAACTCTGTACAACTATGTCAATGGCTGCATAGAGGCTGCGGTACCAACCAAAGTAAACCCAGGATTACCCCTAGAAACAAACCATCCTGGTGGTATCCCAAATTAAAAAGGAAACCTAACAAAAGGAAAAAAAATATGTCAAAAATCAAGAAGGGTAATTCCCATAAAGATAAAAACGATCTCATCAGAGTAAATAGGCAACTAACAGGGCTAATTAGGTCAAACAAAGCCACCTTTGAGCTTAAGATAGTCTCCCAGGTGAAAGACAACCATAAAGCCTTTTACAGCTATGCCAGAAACCTCAAGGTCAGCACACAGCAATGTGCTCAACTGGTGGTTAATGGTGCCAAATTCACTGAGCTTGGTGATATAGTGTACCTGTTAGCAGACAAATTGAGTTTCAACTTTAACCCCCTCTCACCCCACCCATACCCTAAAAATACCCTCAAATATAACCCCTCCAACTATAACTAGGGAGCATGTATTGACTGCAGTCACTAAAGCTAAGAACATGGCCTCAGTGGGCCCCCATAACATCTCAGAATGCCTCCTGAATAGGTCTAAAATATGACTTATTAGGACACCTGGAGTCATTATTTAACTATAGTGTTAAAACAGGCTTTGTGCCGTGCAAATGGCCAACTGCAGTGGTCACCCCCCCCCTTCATAAGGGAGGACCTTCAACAAATCCTGCAGGCTACAGACATATTTGTTTGACTAGTCTTATTTGCAAAGCCATGGAAAGAATTATTATGGAAATTATCACTAAGGACACAGGAGACCCCCAGACGCTGGTTCCATCCAGTTTGGTTTTGTCAAAGGAAGGTCATGCTTACTGAATCTGGTGAACTTCTTTGAAATGGTTACTAAGGCAATGGATGAGGAGAAAACAGTGCATATTGCCTAACCAGATCTGGCTAAAGCATTTGATGCAATATTTTTTATTTATTTATTTTACATTTGTTAACTGGGATAATCCGACTGGATATATGTCCATTTTCATTGGAGGCCCTGGGAGAAAAGCTCCAATAGACAAAATTACAAAGATTACACAACAATTAGATACATAGAAAATATAAGACAAGGAGTTATGTATCTATACAATGGTTTAGTAATGTTCCCAATAGGGACTCACAATTTACATGGTCTGACACATTAAAAAAAAAAAATCATCAGATTGGAACAAAATATAGTTGAGTATTAAATGTTTAAGATATTATTCAGGTAGGATTTAATTTTATAACTTAATCAGGGTTGGTACAAGGACAAAGCCAGTTCACTTTGAAATACTGTTTGATGCTTTTTTTGAAGAGACTTAGGGAGGATTGAATGGTTATATAGTTTGGCAGTGAATTCCAGGTTTTGCCATCACAGTTGGCAAACAGGCATTCACCAGCTGAGTTATTAGCTTTGTAGGTTTGGACCAGTAGTTTGTTGGATGACCGTAGTGACCTCAAGTTGTTGTATGGCTTTATAATATTTATAAGTGAGGGGGGTATCTTCAGGTTGGTATACAATTTTGTGTGCTATTAAGAGTTGATTGAATTGAATTAAGCTGGGCAGTTCTAGCCACTCTAGTTGTTTAAGGTTCTGGCAGTGATGGGTTCTGTAGGTTGAGACAGTGGCGAATCTGGCAATATGGTTGTAGCTGTGGGAGAGCTTATTTTGTTCAGATTTATTAAGTTTGGAGAGTACAGGAGAGGCATATATAAGAGAAGAGAGTAGGTGTGACCGGGCAATTGCAGTTCCAGCCAATGGGGTTAAAAATGACTTGTTTCTGTACAGAGATCCAAGCTTCTTATTGATGGTCTGAATGGTTTTGTTGACCTGTAGGTCAAATTTAAGATTATTATCTATAATAACCCCTAGAAGCTTAGTATGGGTATCTGGGGAGATAGAGGTACCATTGTTGGATGTAACAGAGAAAGAAAATGGGGTGGATCTACTAGTGGGGGTGACGAGTAGAAGTTTAGTTTTATTGGGGTTCAGCAGTAGACGTTGGTTGGAGAGCCAGTTTTGAATAGTGTTAAATGTGTTTTGGATTAAAATTTGCAGGTCAGATGGGGAGGTAGCTGAGCAGATCAGAGTGGACTCATCTGCATATTGAATGCAGGTAGCTTTGGGGATAGCAGTGTGAAGGTTATTGATGAAAATAGAGAAGAGTAGTGGTCCTAATACAGAGCCTTGAGGGACACCAAGTGTGAGAGGTAGCTGGCTGGACAGTTTGCCCTGCCATAATACAGCCTGTTGTCTGCCAGTCAGATAGGACTGGAACCACTGGATTGCGTGATTATTCAGAGATTGATTTTAGAGAAAGAATGAGAAGTTCATGGTTGACCATATCAAAGGCTTTTGATAGGTCAAGAAAGAGGACAGAGGATAGCCTATTGTCATTTCTGTTTTGGTTGATGGCATTAGTAAAGGAAAGGAGGGCAGAGGTCGTACTGTGATGTGGCCTAAAGTCATGCTAAGAGTTAGACAGTAGGTTGTTCTGTATAAGATATTGCATTAGTTGCTTGTGTACACACTTTCTGTGGAACTTCCACCTTTATGGAGTGGGATGATGTGGGATATTTTCCAGAGGGAGGGGATAGTACCTTTGGATAAGGTTCTATTGATCAGGATAGATATGGGGTATGCAATGGCATCTGCAGCTATTTTTAAGTACTCTGCAGGGAGGAGGTTGGCAGAAAGGGTAGTAGGTTTAATTTTTTTTTTATTAGTGTTTTGATAAAAGTGGTAGAGATGGGTTAGAAGCTAAATTGGGGATGATTAGTGAGTAGATTAGAGGTAGGGTTGAAGTTTGTGGAGGTTAGTTGATTTGCTAGGGATTTGATTGTTTCAGTGAAAAGGTTATTATAGGTGCCAGCTATGGTCTCTGGGGAATTATGGGTGAAGTTTGCAGGGGTTGGGGTGGTTGAATGTCCTGAATGAAGAAGTTGATTTAAGCCTGCCCAGAATTTTTGAGGGTTGTTTTGGTGTTTATGTAGGAGATTTTGATAGTAGCTTTTTTTATCTAGTAGAATGGATTTTTTTGTTTCATTCCTGAGTTGGCAGTCTTTTAAATGGTCAAGCGGGGCTTTAGTTGATCGCCAGCTGACCCAGGCTCTGTTTCTAGTTTTGATTTTTGACTTGGTATCCTTTGTAAGCCATGGTGCAGTATTTGATTTAGTTTTTATAGCACTTGCAGGAGCATGGGCATCAAGGATACTTAGGAATTTAGTGTTAAAGCAAACTATGGCCTCTACTAATGATAGATTTTTTAGTTTTGACCAGTCAACTGCCTTTAGTTAATTTTGGAAATTAACAGAGTTGAAGTTCTTCCTATTTCTAAATGTTTTGTATATGGTCTGGTGGGGGGGTTGCCTGCCTTGTGTTTTATGATATAGGTTAGTAGGTGATCGCTAAGGTCATCAGGGAGAGTCCCAGCTGTGTACAGTTGGGGTTGGTTATTGACTAGTATCTGGATACTTTCTCTGTTGGTAGGTTTGTTGATCCTAGTGGGAGAGGTTATAGTCTGTTTAAACCCAGATAAGTTTATAGGGGTGATGGGGGGTTCGGAGGAGCAAGAGTGCCAATCGGTATTGAAGTCACCAAGAACTGTGATTTCTTGGGGGAAGGTAGTGGATAACCAATAAAGGATATCCTCTAGGGTATTTATATTGTTACCTTTGCTACCAAGAGTTTTTATGTATGTTTTTAGAGCTGGTACTGGATAACAATATATTTATTTTTCAAAATACATGTTACAAACAAATCTCTGGGGTAGAGATGCGTACCAGCTGCGCTAACATCTTTGCTAATTTGGTGATGGTAGATTGGGAGACAGACCATCTACTACAAGTTCCACAGATAGCTTTTTATAAGAGATTTATGGATGACCTCTTTATCCTTTGGAAAGGAGATGAAGGGTCCCTCATACCATTTTATAATAGGATTAATAGTAGTAATGATTTTTTTGCAATTTACCCTGCAGTACTCGAATGACAATATAGATTACTTAGATGTAAATGTTTCAATTAAAATGGAGCATGTAGCACTAACGTGTACAGGAAACCCTGTTATAAGCCTACTTTCTTGCATAGAAACAGCATGCATAATCCTAAAACTTTTTGTAATGTTGTGAAGGGGCAAGCAATGAGGGTGTCAAGATTATGTTGTGAGGAAGAGATATACAGTAATGAGTTAGATAATATAAAGACAAGTTCTTTACTGAGAGGATATGATGAGTATGAAATAAATAGGGCCTATACTGAAGTAAGATCTGAGAGAAATGGTCGAGCTAAACCCTATTTCTCTTATGGGTCTAGAAACCAGGAAAGGAGAACATCTAAGGTATTTGAGTCAAAACTTCCAGTTGTCTTACCTTATACTATGAATGTTTGTAAAATGCAAGAAGCCATAGCCCAGACTTGGCATATATTGCTAATAGATGAAGTAACAAAGAACATTGTGGGAGATTATCCCACGTATGTGTATAAGAATAAAAAGTGTTTGAAGCGTCAACTTTTTTATCCATTAAATAATAATAAGAAAAATTTGAATAGATCAGAATGGTTAGGTACTAAAAAATGTGGAAAATGTACACAATGTCCCTTGATAGATGAATCTAGATGTTTTAAACAGCCTGATATGGGTTACTTATGGGAGTTGAGACATTCTAGTAATTGTACTACAAAAAATCTAGTTTACAGTGCTCACTGCGTAGAATGTTATTCATTCTACGTTGGTAAGACTAATTGTACACTGAGAGAAAGGATAAGGGATCATGTATACTGTACTACTAAATGTTATATATATAGTGCCTTAGCCAAACATACATTGAACTTTGGTGATAAACATACATTTGTTTTTCAAGTTTTACAAAAACAGGATGAAAGTACTAGATTAGGAGATTTAGTTAATGCCACTGAAAGTTTGGAAGTTAAATGGATTCTTAGGTTAGGTGCCCATAGGGGGCCGGGGCTTAAATGATGTTGCCCCACTGAAACCTTTACTTAAAGCTAGAGGTGTTAAATAATGAATTTCTAAAATTCTTCTATTTATATAATTAAATTATTTATACTTATATTACCTATATTATATTACACCACAATACATGATTTGATATATTTATGATGTATTTTAAAATATTTTAAATCATTTTATAATGTTATATATTTTGTTAATTGATTGATTGATCTATTTTTGTCATTGGTTGTTTGAAATTTGAAATAGGTATATATGGCTTTTATTGTATTGATGGAAGTACGTCTGATGAAGTGGATTTTACAACCGTGAAAGCGCTTACGTTCTTCGTCTAATACAATACTTTTTCTAAAGTAGTTTTATGGTTATCCTGTTGCCTTCCTGAAGCAATTTTGAATTACATCAATTTGGGCTATTAATTCTTCGTGTTGGTGGCTGTTTTCGTTTTTGCTACCAAGAGATTGTCTGCATTAGACCTTCCTGAAGGGTCTTCTCATCTTGGATGGATTCAATGAATGCTTGGGCATTGGCAACAAACTTATGGAACTGGGTATAATCCCCTTTATAACACAGTGGATAGCTAGCTGGCTTACTGATAGGACTCAGGAGGTTAGAACTGGTGAGAAAACCTCCACAAAGAGGCCAATCACCAGCAGAGTCACTCAGGACTCTGTGCTGGGCCCACTCCTGTTTGGCATCTACTTCTCAAATGTCAAAAGCCAATGTCAAAGGCTTTTGACTGACCAAGTTTGCAGATGATTTCAAAATGGGAGCAATCATTGAATCCATCCAAGATGAGAAGTGTCAAAGGAAAAAACTTCAAAGACCAATACACGTAAGGTTCAGATAAGGCACATTTAATAGCTTGCTGCAAGGAGACAAAAACATGCAAATACAGGATTTTGCCTAGCCACTAACAGGAAGTATGCTATTCTTATACTGTTCTACAAGACATTGCCTTCTGTGGTTGATGTAATCAAACACAACTTTCAGTATTGTTCTACAGCAGATGTTACTCAGATTTTCTTCTGACATGACTGGATTTATGAAAAACATTTTGAGAAAAACAACCTGGCCTTGGTGGGCTCTAGCCCATTACAAGCTTCTATTGTGTAGTTCTAATACATGTGTTACATTTCAAGGTACTTTTCTAGCTCAGACACAAGCAAGTGCTGATTGCAGTTTATATTTTCAAGCAGTCTTTGTTCTGATTATCTATAGCTCCTGCAGCTGTGTATTTTCTCACAGCACAAGTGGAACTCCTTGTCTAGGTCTCATACATCTATTCATTATTTTCCTGACACAAGCAGAAATTATCTGCTTCCCTGTAAATTGCCAAAGCATAAGCAAAGATTATAGCTGCGCATATTTCATGACAATACAAGGTTAGAAAACTTCTGCAATTCGTACAGATTTTATGCAGTGTGAAATAGAATAAATGTGTTAACCCTTTTCAAGCCTTAAATGCACTAAGCATATTACTAATACATACACTAATACATATTTTTCTGACATTTCCCCCTTTTTAATACTTTTATTCTACTTTCAAAATAAGCATAAACAGTTTTTTCTTCTCCTAACCTCTTCCCACTTAGGATTTGCAGTTAAGAGAGTCATTCATTTTAAACTTATGAAAGCATTTTCAATCTTTTAACAGTTCTTCAAACTCAGTACTTTGATATAAGGGTTCAGAAACTGACATGTCTATAAAGTCTTTAATCAGTCTTTTCATGCAGGGGATGCACAGCAAACACATACTCCCAGTAGGATCATTCCTACACAAATTGCAAACAGAATGTTCATTAGGATAGTACCCCACCCCCCAAACCATTTCTGGAAAAAGTCCATCAGTGGGTTTGGTCCTGGTTTGGTCATGGCCGACACTTGCTGAATTACCTCAAGGTGATTGTCTATCTCGTGTTTATGGTCAGGAATATATGAACAGCATTCCTCCTGGATTAAAGCGCAAGTACCACCTCTCATCGCTAGGGTGAAGTCGAGAGCCATGCGGTTTTGAAGCACCACAGTTCTCATGGCATTCAGTTCATCAGTCACCAATTCGAGAGCGGAAAAAGTTGCATTACTCATTACTTTGAGAAGTTTAGGCAGTTTTCTCAGCTCCCAGATCGATTTTGTTGCTCCATATGCTGGTAATATGCCTGCCCACGATATAACAATATTGCTCAAGTCCATGTGTGTCAGTCCATCACCTATAGAATGATGTTTTTTCCAGCTCGCATCGATTTGCCCCACTGGATTTACAGGTTTCTTGACGGGTTTCTTGTTGACCTCTCAGACATTCCGAATTTTTCCTCGAGGCAAAACTGCAGTGTGTCGTATGGCCGGAACCAGGTAGCCCAAAAAACAACTGCCAGACCAATTCTCAGGTAACCACTTGTATGCCTTTTTGCCACATACAAAATAACAATCCTCTACTTTAGTAGTAACTTTACTATGAATATACACTTGTCCTGCATGAAACATTTTTCTATCAATTATAGACAGTTGTTTATAGAGAACAGAATTATGTTTTACTTCATCAATTGTTTTTTGCATCAATTCAAGAAATTAATCATAGTTTGTATTGCAATAAGAACCTGCATTGTTAGCTTTAGTGTAACATTTATAAGGAACAGTCACATTGCAATTGCTCCAACCCACCTGAACAGTATCATTTTTATAAAAACACACAGTTCCCTTTTGTAGAATAGACACGTGCAATGCTATTTTATCTTGTGATGTAACAGTTGAGGTATCATAAATCAAGTTTTCCCAGGTCTCGTTGATCCCTAGGGGGACTACAGTCATTAATAACCCCCCGTATGCTGTCGGCAAAGCTGTGCAAATCCAGCAATTCGAAACAGTGAAAGTCTCAGCATACACAAATTTAATTGCCTGGTAAGTGTTGAAGTTTGGGTGCCAGTCTATGAGTAACGCTTCACGTTTATTCAGTTCAGTTTGTGTGGCTGGAAAAAGGAATGGCCACAACAAAAAGATTATTGTCACTAGTACAGTTAACAGGATGATTATGCAATACTTCTAAGGAAATGGTTGTTCTGCATTCCTGTTTTTTCTGGATTCTATCATTTTTGCTCTTGACATGTGACAAGATTTTTGTCCAGTTCAAAGTTCTTAACTAGTTTGCAGTGCATCAGGTGGATCCACGAGGCACGATCTGCGATCTTGACTGCAGTGGGTGTCGACAGAAGCACTTGATATGGACCTTCCCACTTTGGTGACGTCCAATTCTTCTTTTTTATTGTCTTCACCCAGATCCAGGTTCCTGGATCCACTGCCACTTCTGATGGTCTGGTTTGTTCTTTATCTGAAACAGAATTTGAATGCAACAGATGTTTAGAATTCAACAAATTTCTCATATACTCTGCTAGTGTACAGTCGGCTTCCTGGTCTGCGGGCATGAGAAGTTTCCACTGAGGTATATAATAAGCCCTTCCAAATAGTTTCTCAAAAGGAGTCAATCCTTTTGCATTCGGAACAGTTCTCATGCTCAACAGTGCCAGGGGCAGACAGTACACCCAATTTCTCTTTGTTTCCGTTATTAACTTTCTTAGCTTACTCTTTAAAATCCCATTATGCCTCTCAATTAACCCTGCAGATTGCGGATGATATGCACAATGATTCTTTAAAGAAATACCAAAATGTTTACTTAGCTATTGTATGGTTTGGTTTACAAAGTGTGTACCGTTGTCACTGTAGATCCTTTCCGGAATGCCGAATCTAGGGATGATTTCTTTAACGATGATTTTCGCTATGGTAGCCGCATCTGGATTTTTAGTCGGAAAGGCTTCCACCCATCTGGAAAACATATCTATAATGACAAGACAATACTTCTTATTTTCACATTTGTTCAATTCTATGAAATCCATACAGATAGTAAGAAACAGATACGGTGGTACAGGGAAACTCCCTTGCTTGGGCTTTAACGCCCATTGTGCATGATGTTTGTTACAAACGTGGCACATTAAACAAAATTTTTTAGAGTAGTTTAAGAATCCATATGTCGTGAACACTCGGTTCACCAGCTGTACCATCCCCCCTGTTGAGACATGGCATTGCCCATGGCTCAACAAAGCTGCATATCTAAACAAATTAGATGGTAATATCAGTTTCCCTTCTTTAGAGATGTACAGCCCCTTTTCGAGAATTGCTCCTCGTCTTACCCGTCTTTGTTTTTCAGCCTGCGTAGTAAGTGTCTGCATTGTCTTTAACATTTCTAAGTCTAAAATCTCAGAGGGTTGTAATTCCTCCTTCAAAAGAAATACTACTGAAGCTGCCTGTTTTGCAGCTGTATCAGCTCTTGCATTACCTTTTGAAATCATATCCTGTTGCTTGGTATGAGCTGTGCATTTACAAATAGCTACTTTCTGAGGTAACTGAATAGATTCTAAAAGATCTAAAATAAACTGTGCATGATTGATTGGTTTGCCAGTAGATGTTATCATTCCTCGATTTTTCCACTGTTGCACAAAAACATGTACAGTAGAAAAAGCATACTGGCTGTCAGTAAAAATGTTCACACATTTACCCTTTGCTAAGGTACATGCCCGTGTCAAGGCAATCAATTCTGCTGCCTGTGCAGATAAATTGTGTGGTAAAGGTTTCGCTTCTATAATCTCAGTATCAGAAACTACTGCATATCCTACTAGGTTCTGTCCTGCAGGACCCCTTTTGCACGAGCCATCCATGTAGTATGTCACCTCAGCATCATCCAAGGGAACATCCGTGAAATCTTTTCTAGGCAGTGTCTTTTGCTCAATCACCTGCAGGCAGCTGTGTGGTGTGCCATCTGCAGGGGTTGGGAGCAAGGTAGAAGGGTTCAAAGTCATGCATCGTTCAATTGTCATATGAGGTTGGCTCAACAATATAGTCATACAGGAAAGATGCCTAGCAGGGGAAAGATATGCTACCTTCTCTTGCAGTAAAATAATCGCGACTGCATGAGGCACTCTCAAAGTGAGAGGGTGGAATAAAACTACTGAGGCCAAAGCCTGTACTGCCATTGCAGCTGCAACTACTGCTTGTACACAGTGGGGTAAAGACCGTGCCACTGGGTCTAGTTGTGATGAATAATAAGCAATAGGGCGTTGCTTGTCCCCATGCTGCTGTGTTAACACTGATGTCATATATCCTTGCTTACAATCTACAGTTTGGAAAAAACGTTTATGATAGTTTGGTAATCCTAAAACTAATGAGGACGCTATTAACTGTTTCAGTTTGCAGAAAGCAGATTCTGCTTCTGGTGCCCATTGTAACAAATCCTGTGCTGCCATAGGCTTTTTATATATCAGGTTAGTCAGCAGTGCAGATTCCAAAGCATAGTTTGGAATCCAGCTCCGGCAAAAATTAGTCGTACCCAGGAAGGACATAATTTCCTTCTTAGTAGTGGGTTTTGGTGCTTGCAAAATCGCTATTTTTCTGTCCTCATCTAATGTCCTACCCCCTTTGGATATTACATATCCTAGGTATTTAACTTGTTTTTTCCAAAGCTGCAGTTTATTTTTTGTTTACTTTATGTCCTTCAGTGGCTAAAAATTGTAATAGTGCTATGGTATCTTCTTTGCAATCTTGCTGGGTGGGGGCCGCCAGCAGGATATCATCAACATAAAGTAACATCTGACTGCCTCTTGGTGGGGCAAATCCCGCCAAATTGCTTGCCATTTCTTGTGAGAATATCGTTGGACTTTCACAATATCCCTGTGGTAGTCGCGTATATGTATACCTTTTCCCCTGAAATGTGAATGCAAACCAATATTGGCTGTCAGGGTGTATCGGTATCGAAAAGAACGCATTGCTGATATCTACCACAGAAAAATATTTCTGTTGAGGTTTTAAATCATTTAACAGGGTGTGTGGGTCTGGCACTGTAGGTGCCCTTGGTATTACTGCATCATTTACAGCTTGTAAATCTTGGACCATACGCCATTCTCCATTTGCTTTCTTAACAGGAAATAAGGGTGTATTACATGGTGAATCAGGAGATTCCACCAGCACCCCTTCCTTAAGTAAAGCTGCTATAATAGGTTTGATTCCTACCTCTGCATCTTTTCTTAAGGGATACTGTCTTTTCTGTGGTCTAAATGCTGACTTTGGCATGATAGTAACTGGTCCCGCTGTACGAATAAGTCCTACATCTGACTTTCCTGTTGACCAAAGAGTTTCTGGCATATTCTGTAAGGCATTCTCTTCCTCCTTTAATAGGAGTGCTAATCAGCTGTCCTTGCTAGACTGCAAGTGCATGGCTGGGTGGGTCTGAGTTATCCAATTCAACTTCTGCATTTGTATTCCCTGTTCTGACAGTTCTAACTCTGTCTGCTTTTCCCATCTTGTGACTTTTTCTCCTAAGTCTACCCATTTTACATTCTTGTCCTTAGTTAAGCTAACATGTGGTAATTGATTAGATTTATAGAGTGCAAAGAACTCCTGGGGCAATGAACAGCTGGCTACACTGTTCCCTTCCATGTCCTAGTACAGATTTCGTAATATCAATCTGTTTGCACGGTTTCTAAACAATTCTTGCTCATATTCCTTATCAGGTCCTGGTGTGTTACAATAATACAGAGTACAGTGCAACAAATGTTGTTTATCAGTATCAAGGGAGGGGAACTTGCTGATGGCTACATTCATCAACTCTTCGGTCACTGCCCCTTGACCAGTCGTAACCAAGTCCTGGCTGTACCAATAGATCATTTCACCCTCCGATTGCACTGCAAAGGTATCAATTTGTCGCTGTGCTTCCATACTCTGCATAGTCGGAACTACTGCTATACCAAATAGCTGCATAAGGTCTCTGCCCAAGAGGTTTACTGGGCATTTTGCGGAAACAACAATTTTGCTTTTCTGGGTCAATCCTGAAACAGGATCAGTTATTGCAATATTATGGGAGAGGGGCTCCCGATACAGCTGTCCATTAGCTGCTTTCACTAGTATGTAATCAGGTGACTCTGAATTCTCTGGCAGTTTGGAGGGATGTATCAGGGTCCGTGATGTCCCTGAGTCACACAAGAATTTGACTTGCCTCCCTTCCACCAAGAGTGTAACTTCTGGTTTTGTGTCTGCTAAATAGAGCTCTAAGCTCAATAAAGCTAAATCCAATATTTCATTTTCTTCACTATCCGTAACTTCCTGCACTTCCTCTATTTCTTCTGTCACATCCTCTACTCCTTCTATCACATTCTCATTTGTCCTTTCTCCGTTATCCCGTTCTAGTGATTCTTGACTATAATATCAGTCAGTCCTCACCCTCCTTGTCTTCCGTGGTTGCCTTATTGTTTTTCTTGCAATCCCTTGCCAAGTGTCGCTTTTTACCGCATTTAAAACATTCATCCCTTTTCTTTCGCCCTTCAAAGTCCTCTGATCGCTGATCAGATTGTTTGTTTCCCTGGGCATTTCTCTTGCCCTTTTTCCCGGACTGTACTACATAAACTTCTAATCCATCTTCTACAGAAAATACTTGGGCTTTCTTTTTCTTTTTGCTATTAAAATGCCTTTCGGCATGCCTAGCATATTCAAGTAATGACTGTAACCTGCTTGTACGATGATCTACCATGTGCTTTGTAATAAAACTGCTTATGGGTGCAATGCTGCCTTTCAAAAATGCATTCTTTAACTGCTGCTCATATGGGGAATCGTGTCTGATCTTCAGGAACCTGCATTCCACAATGGTTATTAAAACATTCTAACAGTATGGCATAATATCTGTCAATAGTTTCACCTTCATGTTGGATGCATTGATTAATGCAAGTCCAGTCTGCCCTAGGCTTCCATTTCTCAGAGATGCGGTCTGTAAGACCTTTCACTCTGTTGTCTAGCTCTGCGCTGCTATGTGGGAGGGGTCTGTGCGCAGTGTCACAGGGATTCCTGTTGCCACTAATCATGTGCCAATCTGGTCCCACAATTTGTCTGACTACTTTTTCTACCTCTTCTCCATTTAAATTATAACTTAGCCTCATTCCTTGTAAATCTTCTAAGAACTTTCTGAAATTAACTTTTGGATGGGGAATTCCCTCAGTGGCTTTCCGGATATCTTCCGGAGTCCAGGGTCTATACACTAGAATAGTTGGGTCCTGACCTTCTTGCCCTGCCTGAGGATTAGGTACTTCTATAAGTGGGCATATTTCTTCTTCACTCATAGATCGTGAATTCCTACCCATTTGATATAATTCAATGTCCCCTTTTGAGTTACCTGCCCATGTTTGAGACCTGGTCTCGATGGGATCTCTAATAAATGGTTTTGCTTTCGTAATGTCTCTATTTTCAGTGACAGCAGGATATCGTGGGGGTGGACTAACCTGTTCACGTGCTTCATATTCTGGTAAAGGAGGTGGAGGGGCCGATGCTATTACTAAGTTATTGTCCTCCTTATCTAAAAACATTGCTTTTGATTTATTATTCTTTTGTTCCCTACGGTTTACCTCCTCAATCCACCTGTGTGCCTGAGGAAATCCTAATTGGCGCTGCTTTTTTACCCGACCTTTAGAATCGGTTTTAAGCTGTTTGACAAGTTTGATAAGCGAGAATTTTTCTAATTTACCATCAAATTCATACTTATTAACCCACTTTGAGTAGTATTTAATATTATCAGCACGCTGTGACTGCATGTATTTTGCGTCTTCGGTTAACGGCGGATTTTGGGGTCTTTTTGTGCAATTATTACCCATTTTATTCTACCCTTTTTAATCGTTATGTAACTCCTTATTTTTAACATGGTACCACAGATTTTGTTATAGTCTCTTCAGAATGACTGCCTACCTACTCTGTTTCCCTGATCTATGACAAGACAGTAATCTTTTCTGTCCCTGACTTGTAAAAATACAGTCCTGACAAAAACAATACAAATCTAGTCCCTGATCTAAAACAGAAAAAAAAGGTAGATTCACCTTACCTGAGCCTTCGTGATTGATCACCTGGTTCGTGAAAAACCCGTCCTTCAGTCACAGATCAGAAAGTGGCTGGCCTCTTTTGTATGACAATTCAGTCGGAGGGCTTTTCAAAATAAGAATAACTGATGTGGTTTCTTCCCCGTACGGTTTCAAGCCACCTGGCCTGTCTGATCCGAGGCGAAGTGAGGATTTCCGGTCTGAAGGACCAATCTGTCAAACGAAAAAACTTCAAAGACCAATACACGTAAGGTTCAGATAAGGCACAATTAATAACTTGCTGCAAGGAGACAAAAACATGCAAATACAGGATTTTGCCTAGCCACTAACAGGAAGTATGCTATTCTTATACTGTTCTACAAGACATTGCCTTCTGTGGTTGATGTAATCAAACACAACTTTCAGTATTGTTCTACAGCAGATGTTACTCAGATTTTCTGCTGACATGACTGGATTTATGAAAAACATTTTGAGAAAAACAACCTGGCCTTGGTGGGCTCTAGCCCGTTACAAGCTTCTATTGTGTAGTTCTAATACATGTGTTACATTTCAAGGTACTTTTCTAGCTCAGACACAAGCAAGTGCTGATTGCAGTTCATATTTTCAAGCTGTCTTTGTTCTGATTATCTATAGCTCCTGCAGCTGTGTATTTTCTCACAGCACAAGCGGAACTCCTTGTCTAGGTCTCATACATCTATTCATTATTTTCCTGACACAAGCAGAAATTATCTGCTTCCCTGTAAATTGCCAAAGCATAAGCAAAGATTATAGCTGTGTATATTTCATGACAATACAAGGTTAGAAAGCTTCTGCAATTTGTACAGATTTTATCCAGTGTGAAATAGAATAAATGTGTTAACCCTTTTCAAGCCTTAAATGCACTAAGCATATTACTAATACATACACTAATACATATTTTTCTGACAAGAAGACGCTTCAGGAAGGTCTAATGCAGACAATCTCTTGGTAACAAAGCCATGGCTTTAAACCCAATACCAAGAAATGCATTATAGTGCCTTTTCTGAAGTCTACCACCTTGTGTAACTATGTCATCAATAAAACGCCCTTAAAAGTTAATTCATTAGTAAGGGATCTGGGAACTCATGTAGATAGCAACCTAGCCTTCAACCAGCATTTGTCCCAGTTAGTAAGAAAATCCTTCCATGTTGCTCAATTGATAAGCAAGGGCATGGCATCTAGGTCCAGAGAGGTCATCATACAACTGTACTTGGCCCTCATCAGAGCCATCATAGAGCATAATGCCCCCTTTGGTATGGACCTGACCAGACACATGCAGCAACTGGAATGTCCACAAAGGTTCCTTATACAAAGATTTCCTCAAAGCCTTGCCTCTTTACTTGGTGTCATACATACTTCTGAGATGTGATTTTTGGCTGACATACAGGGCATCCCTGGACCCTGTTTTCATGAACCTTTTGCACATCCACAAAACAAACAACATCAGAACTGCTAGATTAAAAGGCATAATAGATCATTTTGGACAGAAAGACATGGTTCTCAGAGAAATCCCATTCTTTGGAACAGGCCCCCAATCTATGTGAAGCAAAGTTCCTCTCTATCCCTTTTTAAGTGCAACTTGGACCAATGGATGGGTAATCAGAAATTCACCCCTGGTCTGGCTCCAATGTCCCTGATGGACAGAGGCAGTCTGTAAATCACCAGGTATATATATATATATATATATATATATATATATATATATATATATATATGAATTTTGTGGGTCACATTTTGGTTGCACATCTAGGCTTACAAGGGCCCTAGTGGTTGTTAGCCTTGCATGCACCTATGAACCTATAATATGGTGGTTTATTCTTCCATTTTGTTCCATCTGTTTGACAAGACTATATCAGGGATACTGTCGCTGAGTTTGCACTGCTTACCCTGCACATTTTTATTCTCTTGATTTAAGTTTCACTAACAGTATTACATATGTCACTTCATTTCTGTGGAATTTTCAGCATCATAACACAGAACTACCAGTGCTGTAATTTGGAACAAAACACTACACAGCTTTCCTGTGAAATGTTGCAAGTGAACAAGTGGCATTTAATTTGTATATTTATGACACAGGAACACTACAAGTGCTCGAAGACTATTGTCTCAAAGTTGGGGACTCAAGCATCTTGTCACTCAGGTAGGCTGCCGCTCTGGCTTGGACTTGCATTTGAGTTCTGACCAGCATCTGCTGAAGCTCACCAAAACATATTATTGGAGTTCAACTGGGGAAAATGCAGCAGCCTGGGAAGGGAGTGGGAGAGGTGGGAGTGCGGATTAGGGCACCAGTCAGGAGAATTTTAGGTTTAGGGAGAAGGAAGAAGTTTTAATGATTAGGGAGTTAGAAAGGCATCTTAGCACTAAGGAGTGAGGAGGGAATCTTAGAGTTAATGAGCTTTAGGGTTAGAGATAGAGTTCTAGTAGTGCTTTACAGGGTTATAGCATAGTGTGCTATGAGGGCTAAGCAGTTGCAAGAGATGAAGTTAATGGGAGTTCAAGCACTATCCTTTTCATGCAACCAGTGAGCAATGTGTCATGAGCTATTAGCATAGAGTTACCTGTAGTAGACCTGTATGAAACACCATGCCATGTACAAGGCCATCAAAACCATGAATGTGTTTGAGTCACCTTAAAAAGTTTGGTGCTTCTACACAGATTATTGTTATGACATAACAATTAAACAGTAGTGCTGCATATAAGATATTGCAAATTCTGACAATGCCTTGCACTGAGCATATTTCATAATTTTTATGTGCATTGCTTTCAATGTGACATTAAAAACTGTGACACCTTGTGCCATGGAAAATATATGCATTTTCCATGAGCTAAAGCCTTGCATATATGTTGAATGAAGTTACGGGTATCATGCTGTAACTGCAGGAGTTTGTCAGCGCTTCTTCCATCTGCAGAGCTGTATGCCCTGTTGCTATATATCTTTGCATACTGTACACAGTCTACATAGCTAAGCGGTGCACTAGACCACCTGTGGGACATGACAGGAAGTTCCTCCACATCAGCTACCTGGTCTAACCACATCACAGCTAGATTTTTGGTGAAGCTGTTGTATAATATACAGTGTACTGTGATGATGTGCAGGAAAATATTGATTGGTGTCTCACTACACTGAAAGATACCTCACAAAAATGGGAACCATTATCACCACAGGTAAAATGACTCACTATGTCCCCGGTACCTGAAGTAGAAGTTGCATCTGCACCCCAATCCTCCTGTAATGCATTCCCTGAGATGCATGAAACTCTCCATGAGTAAAAGAAATGAACAAGTTCAAATTCATGGAAGAATTAGGTATCATTACAGACAAACTGAACCAATGAACTGGGTTAACAGTAACAGTGGTAAATCTAAATAAGATTATTTTATGTATTAACCTCAGGGGTTAAATAAGGTTACTAAGAGGGGATGATATCTCTTTAAGACTAATGAAGAAGTTGTAGCAATGGTGTTGCAAGACAAATGCTTTTCAGTGTTAGATGCCAGTCATGAGTTTTGGCATGTGAAGTTGGATGAAAAAAGTGTGTGTAGCCCCACCCCCAAATGATGTATGTTCTTGTGGTTATCATTTGGGGTCTTGTCAACCCTAGAGGTCTTACAAAGAGCCATTGTAAATATTGATGATTGCCTGCACAGGGAAGTGACTATCATAGATGACATACTGGTATGTAATGAAATACAGATGGTGTATAACCTCAGACTGGCAAAGGCTGCTATGTAATAATGTAAAACTAAACCCAAAATGCTACCAAGTATATGTGAACTCTATACAGTGTATGGAACATATGCTCATAAAACATGGGGTACAGTCCTGTCCTGAAAACTACAAGGCTGTGGTGCAGATGGAATATCCCATAGACATGTCTGCCTTGCAAAGGTTCTTATGAATGGTTGAATATCTTGTAAAGTTCATACCTAAGTTATTGAAGGTGTTACCAGCATTCTGCAAAGTGCTTGAAAAGTATGTTGAATGGTGTTGGGAAACAAAACAAAACAATAAGGAGGGTTTGGAATCTTGAAGAAATTGTTCACAGAAGGTCTTTCTTGAAATGTGACATTAGCAAGCCAATAGTGCTACAAGTGCAAGCCAGTCAGTCTAGCCAAGGGTCAATATTACAACAGGGCTCTCCCTAAAGCATTTGTTCTCTAGCATTGATAGATTCACAAACACAATATGCATGCATATACCACTTCAGAATATCTGACAAAATCCACTGAAGAAATGATTCAACATGAGATCTCAGATTGTTCCTGGGTATAAGTTGTGGAAACTCTTTTCCAGTATCAAAGCATACAATACCTACCATATATTCACTACTATGCAAAATACTCTGAGGCATCCGAGCTAAAAGACATGACAGCCAATGCTGTGAATAGAGTTATGAAAGGAAATTTTGTCAGATATAGCATACCACAGACTATTTCCAGCAATGACCAAATGCTTGATGGCGTAATGGTCTTCGAGAGAAGACTGCTACAACAAAAGAAGGACAAAATTGACAGAGATACACGTGATATTCAGAATGGACATATCTTTACATGGCCCAAGGTAGTGACGACAGGCCACACAAGAGAGTTTGAGGCCGCCAACCCTGTGTCAAGAGTAGACATCACTGGAACTGCGAGACCTACCAATACTCCTATATCTGGGAATAATACTGGGACATTGCATGAAGTACAAGGTGTACTTCAGGTTTCAGCTTTATCGGATAATAATGATAATAATGATGTTTCTTTAGGTAATAATGATGTAATGATAGAAGGTAATGGACATATGGTTCAAGGAGACGTAAGGCCTAAAGTTGTACAAGCCTTACATAATGTACGACCTGTTTTACCATCCACTTCTAACACTGCCTCCTACCCCCAATTCCCTTTACCCATCAGTGGGGAGAAAGGTCCTGTGAGAACTCAATGAGTCAGGGGAGGCAGAAGTGCAAATTATCATCAGAGAAACAGTTGAATCATATCATCAAGAAGATGTAGAGTCAAGCGGGGACTCTTTAGTTTGGAATCTCTCTAAGAGAACTCTTAGTTATGATGTCCGTTTTAAATAAAGGATTAACATTTATTCCTTCTAGGGCAAGTGACCTTACGGAGACTATGATTAATGTTAAATGCTTTAGCAGAAATGTTATGTTGAGGTTGGAATTTGGCAATTTTACAGATAATTTTGCGAATAATTTTAGGAAACCTAGTTTATACATGCCAAACCCACATCCACTTGTAGAAGCTTTTAATAAAATGGTGGAAGATGATTTATATAAATTTTATGATGATAAACAATCGTTAAATATGAATAGAAATGTGAAGTATAATTTGAGTTACAATGAAAGACTTGCCCTGAAATGTTTACAGGAGGATGAATCCATTATGATAAGGCCTGCAGGCAAAGGGGGTCCAGTAGTTGTAATGGATAAAAGTAATTATGTTGAAGCTATGAATGATATGTTAAGTGATGTTCGTTTTTATCTATGGATAGATCTAGATAGGGTGCATTCATTACAGGAACGTATTAAGTATATGTTAGAAGATCTGTTAAAAAGTGAATTGATTAATACAGAATTGTATAGATTTTTGAAAGTTGAATATCCTCTCTTGCCATCTATACAAGACCTCCCTAAAATCCACATGGATGGTCGTAAACCTCCTATGAGACCCATTGTTGCAGGGAGAGGTTGGGTCACAGAACCCTGCTCCCTATATGTGGAGAGATGGTTATGACCTTTTTTGAATAACAATGTATTTATCTTGAAAGATACTAAGCAATTCTTAGAGGACTTGTATGAACATTGGAACTCTTTGGACTCAGATTCTGAGTTCTATTTTGTAACATTGGACGTCCAGTCCTTCTTTACCATCATACCCAATGCAATAGGGGTACAGTCAGTACATGATTACCTACATAGACACAGTACTTATGAGAATGGACATATTGATTTAATATGTTTACTACTGGAGACAATTCTAGAGAATAATGCCTTCACTTTTGAAGGTAGTGTCTATTTGCAGCGTGATGGCATAGCTATGGGCACTTCGTGGGCCAATAGCTACTCCAACATGTTTATGGCAAGTTGGGAAGAGGAGATATTATTTAGAATGAGTTTATATCTGGAGCATGTACAATTTTATTGATGTTTTGTCAATGACCTCTTTCTTTTGTGGGAAGGCACATGCACAGAATTAGATCTATTTTTGGTACATTTGAATGGTACATATGAGTTCCTGAAATTTACCATGAATTACTCCCAAACCAAAATAGAATTTCTTGATGTTTATGTTGAAAGGCTGAGCAATGGTTTACTCAATACTGGGGTGTATAGGAAACAATGCTACAGGAACACCCTTTTATATAGAAGTAGCATGCATCCATAGTACGTTTTCAAGAATATCATCAGAGGACAAGGAGTGAGGGCCTCATGGTTGAACGCCTCAGAGGAGGGTTTTAGTCATTGATTAACTACCCTGAGAGTTAGGTGAAGTGGACAGGAACCTTGAAGGGATTGGCAAGATG
Source organism: Protopterus annectens (assembly GCF_019279795.1). Taxonomy (NCBI): domain Eukaryota; kingdom Metazoa; phylum Chordata; order Ceratodontiformes; family Protopteridae; genus Protopterus; species Protopterus annectens. The sequence goes on along the minus strand of NC_056729.1, from coordinate 686,095,408 downwards.
AGGCATGATTCAACTAAACCTTATTATTCCCATTATGTTGAATCTAGTGATAGACACAGGGAAGCCTTAAATTTCAATGTTACAAAAGTTCCAATGTTTTTTTACCACAGATGTGAAACCAATTATGGATATTATAAAGAGGAACTGGTGGGTACTCACCACAGATCCTATGGTGAAGGAAGTGTTAGGTGAAAATCCCAGTTTTATGTTTAAGAATAAATGTAATTTGAAAAGAATACTATGTTATTCTAGAGATAGGGCTAGATATTCTGAGAGAATGAAAAGCACTAATCCCTGTGGGAGTTGCAATTTCTGTGGTTATTTAGACACTACAGGGATTTTTATCCACCCTGACACTGGTCAGCAGTTCAATCTAAAGTTGAAGCAAATTGTAAAACTTCATATGTGGTTTATTTGGCCAAGTGCATGACCTGTGGGTCGTTTTATGTTGAGAAAATGGACAGGTTAATCAAGGATAGAATTAGAGAGCATGCCTATAACATCAGTTAGAACTACTACCAATGCCCTATCTAAACACGTTATGGCTAAGGGCCATGACCATATTTTTAGATTTTTGGTGATAGATTTGGTCAAGCCCACAGTCAGAGAAGGGGACATACGTAACTTGACAGAGAGCAAAGAGGTCAAGTGGATCTTAAGGCTTAGAGCAGATCGAGGGATGGGTCTAAATGCGAGGGCTTCCATTCAGCCCATGTTAAAGTCTAGGAAGTTAATTACAAAGTATCCCTGAAATGACACAAATAAACTCCATAGCTTCTATATGTATGCCTCACATGCTTTTTAGTTATTTTATTTTTTATTTTGATATATATGTATATTCTTTATGTATTTGTATTTTTATACTGTCTAAGTATGTTGAAGTGTATAACTTTTCAAGTTGTACTTTTACTTTAAATCAGTGCTTTGCTATTGTTTAGTATATGCTGATTGGCTTATGAGCACTATTTAAATGGATTTAGACCAGTATTTGCTTGATGGTCTGAAGAAGCTCCTACGTGAAAGCACTTACCTATCTCAAAATAAAAGGATTTTATTGCTTATGGTGGATTTATTATATGAATTCCATGGTTCGTGGACTGTTCTACTATTGATTTTATTGAGCAATGGCTCACATTTTATGACTTTGAAATTCAAGAGATTTGCTTTGGAATGGGAATAATGTCACATCACAGCAAAGCTAAAATACCTGTGAAGAAATGGTCAGGTTGAAAGAGACATCACAATAATAAAAAAGTCTGGTG